>NW_024470814.1:1059364-1251864 GCF_017639515.1 Carcharodon carcharias | reverse complement strand
TGGAAAAGCAACAGAATCAAACCGTGACACAGAGACAGAAAATAGTACAAGAGATTGATGATCCCTAATGAATCTTAGGCTCAAATACAAGCCTAGCAGATGAATAAACAATTCTACTGTCACAAACCATAGCTGAAACTGAAAGGCATAGAATGACACATGCACCGAACGTTAGGTTAAGAAGCAATCACAATCACTTACAGTAACTGTGACTCAGTGATTTTGAATGAATCACACTGATGTACAGTGAAAGAGAATGATAAAAGCAGAATGAATTCCAATCTCATACACAGCACCAGAGACTGGTATCTATGGTATGACTCGGATCCAATGACTAACTGTCCCATTATGAATTGCACAGTTACAAACAGGAGCAATGTATAAAAGATGCCAAATGAATCTGTTGCAAATATTAAATACCAGTTACTCAGACATAGGCAATTGGCCTCACATTCACATTACCATAATAGGACAGGTTCAGAAACTGCTGCACTTTAATTAATCACCAGATATTCAAGGTTAATCTCACAGCATAGGGACAGAGCTTGGTAAAATAGGTAGTCAATGGATCTCAAGTGTACATGCAATAGCAAAGACTGATGCATACATAAGTAGTGGAATATTCACATTGTGTAACACAGACTAACAGATCCAGACTGAAATCCAGAAGGACCAGTATTATACCAGAGGCTGCCGAATACAGAATGAATCTCACACTTTCCAGACACAGACAGATTTAGAATGAGTTCCCCACACTTGCACAGGGTCAGATATTGAGGGATCCATAATTAATCTCAGTTACATGCAGTATCAGAAATTAACAGTCATAGCATGAATCCTGCACTCACTTTCAATGCATAGGTATGGATGATATGAACAGAAGTGGACCATTACATCTCTTGTGATTATGGCTGACCTTTATATGCTAATTCCTTCCAAACACATTGACTGCTTATTGGATTATGTAGAATATTCAACACAGAAATAGGCCATTCAGCCAAACCAGTCTATGCCTGTGTTCATGCCCCACTCAAAGCCTCCCCCATCTTTTTTCATCTGATCCATCATCGTCACTGTTTATTCCCTTTTCCCACCAACACTTGTCTAGCTTCTCCTTAAATGCTTCCATACTATTCACTTCAACCACTCCCTATTGTATTGAGTTCCGCATTCTGACTACTCTCTGTGTAATGGAAATCCTTCTGAATTCCCTATTGGATTTCTTGGTGACAATCTTATATTGAAGGCCTCTAATTCTACTCTTCCCCACAAGAGGAAACATACTCTCTGTATCCACTATATCAAGGCCTTTCTGAATTTTAAAGGCCTCGATTTGGTCAACTCTCACCCTTTTTTCCAAAGGAGCAGAGACACACCCGGTCAGTCATTTCCTGATATGTGTACACACACTTTGCCGGTATCCTCTCCAGTACCTCCGTATCATTTTTATAATATGGTGACAAGAATTGCATGCATTGCTCTTAAGTGTGGTCTAACCAAGGTTTGATACAGTTTTAGCATAACTTTCCTTTTTTATGGCAATTACATCGCTCTGGTTATAGGATGCCAAACTCATTAATATCTACCCACATTACCTAACAGCAAAGGTTACAGTGGGACAAAGGTTCGTCAAATTCCATTCCGGGCAGAATTCAACATAGTACAGGATGTGGCAAATATCTATTGATGTCGGGTTTAAAATTGCTAATTGATGTAGCTTCTATCATTTTATTAGTAGGATGGGTTCAACACATCTCCACACTTGGAGTATAGAAATGGGTCCAAACTTCTGTCCTGCATGGTTTGGCTCTGATATAAAACTGATCACCAGTTGCACTATTCCTTCCCAACAACCAGAGAGGTGTATCTCTCTCTAGCCTATGAATTACTGTCAAAAACCAAATCAGACCTCAACCTCTTAAACACCAAGGAATGCAAAACTAGTTTATACAACTTCTCCTCGTAATCCGTCCCTTGGAACCCTGGTAACATTTGGCTGAATTAATCTTCCAGGAGGCTAGCATGCCATGTATAAGATCCAATTTCCAGAACTGTGCACAACAGTCCAAAATGTGGTCTAACCCAAACTTTCAACAGTTGTAGTGAAACTTCCCCCTCCCCCCCCCGCCCATATAGCTAACCCTATAATATACGTTATTTTATATCTAGCCTTATAATAATAAAATGTAATGTTACAACAGCATTGTTGATTCTGTATTTGTGTCTGAATAGTACAATTTAGTGGTCTGTCTGAGTAGACTATGGAATCCCTTTTGAAGCCCCACTGGTGCAAGATTTTCACCGTTCAAATAATATTCAGATCTAACCACTTGTTTCCTCCACATTAGACAATTTTACACTTAGTTTTTTTGAAATCCCTGTGCCACACTCTATTGGCCAATCATTCTTTTTAAAATTATCATTACTAAGATGTGATCTAAACTACATTATTTCCTGTGTGACCAATATGTTTTACATTGGCAAATCTTGGATACATTTGAAAAAACACATAGCTCAGTATTCACAACTTCACAGAGTGCGGAAGAGGTCCTTCAGCCCATCGAGTCTGCACTGATACGGGAAACAGCTGACCTACCTAACTAATCCCATTTATCAGTACTTGGCCCATAGCCTTGAATGTTATGACGTGCCAAGTGCTCATCCAGGTACTTTTTAAAGGATGTGAGGCAACCCGCCTCCACCACCCTCCCAGGCAGCGCATTCCAGACCCTCACCACCCTCCGGGTAAAAAGGTTTTTCCTCACATCCCCCCCTAAACCTCCTGCCTTGAGCTTACATCCCCTCGTGACTGACCCTTCAACAAAGGGGAACAGCTGCTCCCTATCCACCCTGCCCATGTCCCTCATAATCTTGTACACCTCGATCAGATCGCCCCTCAGTCTTCTCTGCTCCAACGGAAACAACCCAAGTCTATCCAACCTCTCATCATAACGTAAATGTTTCATCCCAGGCAACATCCTGGTGAATCTCCTCTGCACCCCCTCCAGTGCAATCACATCCTTCCTATAATGTGGTGACCAGAACTGCACCCAGTACTCCAGCTGTGGCCTCACCAAGGGTCTATACAACTCCAACATGACCTCCCTACTTTTGTAACCTATGCCTTGATTGATAAAGGCAAGAGTCCCATATTCCCTCTTCACCACCCCACTAACATGCCCCTCCAGCTTCATAGATCTATGGACACACATGCCAAGGTCCCTCTGTTCCTCAGAACTTCCGAGTATACCTGCTGTTCATTGAATACTTCCTTAGACCATAAGACATTAAGACATAGGAGCAGAAATTAGGCCATTCGGCCCATCAAGTCTGCTCCGCCATTCAATCATGGCTGATAAGTTTCTCAACCCCATTCTCCCGCCTTCTCCCCGTAACCTTTGATCCCCTTACCAATCAAGAACCTATCTACCTCGGTCTTAAATACACTCAATGACCTGGCCTCCACAGCCTTCTGTGGCAATGAATTCCATAGATTCACCACTCTCTGGCTAAAGACGTTTCTCCTCATCTCTGTTCCAAAAGGTCTTCCCTTTACTCTGAGGCTGTGCCTTCGGGTCCTAGTCTCTCCAACTAAGGGAAACATCTTCCCCATGTCCACTCTATCCAGGCCTCTCAGTATTCTGTAAGTTTCAATCAGATCCTCCCTCATCCTTCTAAACTCCATCGAGTATAGACCCAGAGTCCTCAAACGTTCCTCATAAGTTAAGCCTTTCATTCCTGGGATCATTCTCGTGAACCTCCTCTGGACCCTCTCCAGGGCCAGCACATCCTTCCTGAGATATGGGGCCCAAAATTGCTCACAATATTCTAAATGTGGTCTGAACAGAGCCTTATAAAGCCTCAGCAGCACATCCCTGCTTTTATATTCTAGTCCTCTCGAAATAAATGCCAACACTGCATTTGCCTTCCTAACTACCGACTCAACCTGCAAGTTAACCTTAATAGAATCCTGTACAAGGACTCCCAAGTCCCTTTGCACTCCAGACTTCTGAATTCTCTCCCTATTTAGAAAATAGTCTATGCCTCTATTCTTCCTACCAAAGTGCATGACCTCACACTTTCCCACGTTGTATTCCATCTGCTACTTCTTTGCCTATTCTCCTAACCTGTCCAAATCCTTCTGCCGCCTCCCCACCTCCTCAATACTACCTGTCCCTCCACCTATCATTGCATCATCTGCACACTTAGCCAGAATGCCCTCAGTTCCTTCATCTAGATCATTAATGTATAAAGTGAAAAGTTGTGGTCCCAACACTGACCCCTGCGGAACTCCACTAGTCACCGGCCACCATCCTGAGAAGGACCCCCTTATCCCCACTCTCTGCCTCCTACCAGACAGCCAATCTTCTATCCATGCTAGTACCTTGCCTGTAACACCATGGGCTCTTATCTTACTGAGCAGCCTCCTGTGCGGCACCTTGTCAAAGGTCTTCTGGAAGTCCAAGTAGATAACATACATTGGCTCTCCTTTGTCTAACTTACTTGCTACCTCCTCAAAGAATTCTAACAGATTTATCAGGCGTGACCTCCCCTTGATGAAACCATGCTGACTTTGCCAGATTTTACCATGAGCTTTCAAGTATTCTGAAATCTCTTCCTTAATAATGGACTCTAAAATCTTACCAACGACCGAGGTCAGGCTAATCGGCCTGTAATTTCCCGTCTTTTGCCTCACTCCTTTCTTAAAAAGGGGGTTACATTAGCGATTTTCCATCCCTCTGATACCCTCCCTGACTCCAGTGATTCCTGAAAGATCACCACTAACGCATCCACTATCTCTTCAGCTATTTCCTTCAGAACTCTGGGGTTTAATCCATCTGGTCCAGGTGATTTATCCACCTTCAGACCTTTCAGTTTTCCTAGCACCTTCTCCTTGGTAATGGCCACCATACTCATCTCTGCCCCCCGACTCTCTAGCACTTTGGGGATGTCACTCATGTCTTCCACTGTGAAGACTGACGCAAAGTACCTATTCAGTTCCTCCGCCATTTCTTTGTTCCCCACTACTACTTCTACAGCGTCATTTTCCAGCGGCCCAATGTCCACTTTTGCCTCTCTCTTACCCTTTATATGTCTAAAAAAACTCTTGCAATCTTCTTTTATATTACTGGCTAGTTTACCCTCATATTTAATCTTCTCCCTCCTTATTTCTTTTTTAGTTGTCCTCTGTTGGTCTTTGTAGTCTTCCCAATCCCCTGGTTTCCCAATGCTCTTCGCCACATTGTATGCTTTCTCTTTAGCTTTTATGCTATCTCTGACTTCCCTTGTCAGCCATGGTTCCCTCGTCCTCCCTTTAGTATGCTTCTTCTTCCTAGGGATGAATTTTTGCTGTGTCTCCCAAATTACTCCCAGAAACTCCTGCCATTGCTGTTCCATTGTCTTTCCTGCTAGGCTCATCTCCCAGTCAATTCTGGCCAGCTTCTCCCTCATGCCTCTGTAGTTGCCTTTATTCAACTGTAGTACCGTTACCCCTGATTCCAGCTTTTTCCTCTCAAATTGCAGGGTAAATTCTATCATATTATGGTCACTTCCTCCTAAGGGTTCCTTCACCTTAAGCTCCCTTATCAAATCTGCCTCATTACACATCACTAAATCTCGAATTGCCTGTTCCCTAGTGACTCCACCACAAGCTGCTCCAAAAAGCCATCTCGGAGACATTCCACAAATTCCTTTTCTTGGGATCCACTACCAACCTGATTTTCCCAGTCTACCTGCATATTGAGATCCCCCAGGATCACTGTAACCTTGCCTTTCTTACATACCTTTTCCATCTCCTGGTGTATCTTGTGCCCCACATCCTGACTACTGTTCAGAGTCCTGTACATAACTCCCATTATGTTTTTTTTACTTTTGCGGTTCCTCAACTCTACCCACACAGATTCTACATCATCTGACCCTACATCATTTCTTGCTGTTGATTTAGTTTCATTTCTTACTAACAAAGCAACCCCACCCCCTCTGCCAACCTGCCTATCTTTTCGATAGGATGTATATCCTTGGATATTTAGCTCCCAGTCCAGATCCCCTTGCAGCCATGTCTCCGTGATGCCCACCACATCATACCTGCCAATTTCAATCTGCACCACAAGCTCATTTACCTTATTTCATATACTGCGTGCATTCAGATACAACACCTTCAGTCCTCTGTTTCCTGTCCCCTTTCTCATTGTCACTCCCTGAAATCTGATGTGCTTGAAGTTAGATTCCTAGCCCTATCCAAACACTCTGTCCTATTATGTGTTCTGGAGACTTTAAAAGCCTCTCCTTTCTTTTCAGTTTTTTCATAATTTTCCATGAAGTTGAATCCACCCCCCCACACGCTAACCTGCTGCTTTGTTTCCCATTAGTCATATTTCTTGGAGTTTTACCCTTCCCTCTACTGCCCCCCCACCACCACAATTTCTAGTTTAATGTCCTGTTAACCACCCTATTTACCTTTTTCGCTAGAACATTGGTCCCAGATCAGTTCAGGTGGAGACCATCCCAATGGTACAGATCCCTCCTGCTCCAATACTGATGCCAGTGCCCCACGAAATGGAACCCCTCTTTACCACACCACTCCTTTAGCCACGTGCTTACTTCCCTTATTCTCGCGTCCCTATGCCAATTTGCATGTGGCTCGGGTAGTAATCCAGGGATTATAACCCTTGAGGACCTGTTCTTTAATTTAGTTCCTAGTTCCTGATAATCCCCAAACAGGTCCTCTTTCCTAGTCTTACCTATGTTATTTGTCCTGACATGGACCACGACAACTGGATCCTCCCCCTCCCTCTCCAATATCCTTTCAAGCCAGTCAGAGATGTCCCTCACCCTGACACCGGGCAGGCAACATACCAAGCAGGACTCTCAATGCTGCTTACAAAGGAAGCTATCAATTCCCCTAATTATAGAATCCCCTACAACTACCACTTGTCTTTTTGCTCCCCCTCTTGAATGGGCTCCTGTGCCATGGTGCTGTGGTCAGCTGGCTCATCCTCCCTACAGCCCTGTTCCTCATCTACACAGGGAGCAAGTACCTCGTACCTGTTGGACAAGGTCAAGAGCTGAGGCTCCTCTGTTCCTGAACACAGGATCCCTCTACCTGCCTCACTTGTAGTCACACCCTGCTGACCCTGACCACTGACCGGACTTGAGGTACTTAATCTACCGGGTGTGACCACCTCCTGATACAAAGCGTCCGGGTAACTCTCCCCCTCCCGGATGTGCCGCAGCATCTGGAGCTCAGACTCCAGCTCATCAATTCTGAGCCGGCGTTCCTCCAGCAACCAACACTTGCTGCAGATGTGGTCACTGTGGCTCGCAATGGGATCTGCCAGCTCCCACGTCATACAGCTACAGCACATCACCTGCCCAGCCATCTCTACTTAGATAATTAATTTATTAATTAGCTTTGCAGTGTTTTTTTTTCAAATTTGGTGCAGACCAACCAATCAGGTCACAGCTTTCCTGTGACATCTCTTTTTCAGTTTTGGTTTCAGTTACTCTGTGCCCCGAGGTCATCCCTCTGATGCTCCTCCCTCCGAGTCTGCTCCCTAGAGACAAGACCGTGAATCCCCGAGGTAAGTTAGGTTTATACTGACCGTTCCGGTGCTTCTCCCTCCGAGTCTGCTCCCTGCCTTTACTCACCAAACAGCTGCTTTTTCTTTAAAATCCACTTTCAGAAGAGTGTCCCTCACAGGTCCGGGGCACTCCTGAAGGCACTGCCTCTTCCTCTCTTTTTTTTTTAGGCTTGAGGAGGAGGGAGGGATGGAAACACTACAGCAATGTAATGGTTGGGGCTATTCCGTTCTTTGACAGTGGGTCCTCCTCGATTCCCTCCTGAGTCATGGTGACTGTGATAACTTCTCCCAGAATGCTTCAGTCACTTCTCAGCAGCGCCCTCTGTTGGATGCCCTTCCTCCTGGTGAGTGAAGGAATCTTTCTCCTCAATTCCCTCCTGAGTCGTGGTGACTGCGATGACTTCTCCCAGAATGCTTCAGTTACTTCTCATCAGCGCCCTCTGTTGGATGCCTTTCCTCCTGTAGGAGTGCAGGAGTCCTTCTCCTTGATTCCCTCCTGAGTCGTGGTGACTGTGATAACTTCTCCCAGAATGCTTCAGTCACTTCTCACCAGCGTCCTCCTTGTCAAATTGCTCCTTCCCAAGTGTATCGCCTCACTCTTTTCAGGGTTAAATTCCATCTGCCACTTATCTGCCCATTCGACCATCCCGTCTATATCTTCCTGTAGCCCAAGACGCTCAACCTGACTGTTCACCACACGGCCAATTTTTGTGTCATCCGCAAGCTTACTAGTCCTCCATCTCCCACCCACGCCCCCCACATAGTCACCTATGTCGTTTATTTAAATGATGAATAATAGGGGACCCAGCACAGATCCCTTTGTTACACCACTGGACACTGGCTTCCAGTCACTAAAGCATTCTTCTGTCATCACCCTCTGTCCACTACAACTAAACCAATTTTGAATCTACTTTATCAAATTACCCTGTATCCCATGTGCATTTGCCTTCTTTATAAGTCCCCCATGTGGGACCTTCTCAAAGGCTTTGCTGAAATCCATATAAACTACATCAACTGCACTACCCTCATGTACACACCTTGTCACCTCCTCAAAAAATTCAATCAAATTTGTTAGGCATGACCTCCCTATGACAAAGCCATGCTGACTATCCCTGATCAAATGTTGCCTCTCAAAGTGGAGATAGTCTCTCTTCTTCAGAATTTTCTCCAATAGTTTCCCTGCCACTGACATGAGACTCACTGCCCTGTAGTTCCCTGGCTTATCTCTACAACCCTTCTTAAATAGCGGAACCACATTAGCTGTTCTCCAGTCCTCTGGCACCTCCCCCGTGGCCAGAGAGGAATTTAAAATTTGGGTCAGAACCCCTGCGATCTCCTCCCTTGCCTCCCTCAGCAGTCTGGGACACAAATCATCCAGACCTGGAGATTTGTCCACTTTTAAGCCTGCCAACACCTCCAATACCTTGTCACTCCCTATATCAATTTGCTTAGGAATCTCGCAGCCTCTCTCCTTGAGTTTGACACCTTCATCCTCATTCTCTTGGGTGAAGACGGATGTGAAGTATTCATTCAACGCTCTAGCAATGTCCTCTAGCTCCACCCATAGATTGTCCCCTTGGTCCCTACTCTTTCCCTGGTTATCCTGTTTCCATTGATATACTTATAGAATATCTTGGGATTTCCCCACTTTTCCAAGCTAGAGCATTCTCATATCCCCTCTTTGCTCTCCTAATTGCTTTCTTAAGTTCCACCCTGCACTTTCTGTACTCCACTAATGCCTCTGTTGATTTGCTCCACTTGTACCTGCTAAAAGCCTCTCTTTTCCTTCTCATCATATCCTGAATATCTCTGGTCATCCATGGTTCTCTGGGCTTGTTGCTCCTTCCTATCACCCGAGCGGGAACATGTTGAGCCTGTACCCTCCCCATTTCCTTTTTGAACACCCCCCACAGCTCCTCTGTAGATTTCCCCACAAGTAGCTGTTCCCAGTCTACCTTGGCCAGGTCCTGCCTTATTTTACTAAAATCCGCTCTCCCCCAACCCAAAACATTTTTTTTGCAACATGTCTATTTCTTTGTCCATAACAAGCTTGTAATATCTAAGTTACTAACAGGTTGGACACATATTTTTGTCAGAAACTACTAGTCACTTAATTCTAATTTGTCCTGTCATTGTTATCCTGTCTTGTCCTGCTGAAACAAACACCAAACCAGGTCAATAATTTGCTTTCAGTGCCATAAGCTTTCACTTTGGGAAACTGCAAAGAATGTCCTGCAGTCAGCATCACTGTGAAGCAGTCTGGGAAGAGTGTCCTGCAGTCACCATCACTGTGAAGCAGTCTGGAAAGAGTGTCCTACGGTCAGCATCACGGTGAAGCAGTATGGGAAGAGTGTCCTGCAGTCAGCATCATGCTGAAGCAGTCTGGGAAGAGTGTCCTGCAGTCAGCAACATGATGAAGCAGTTTGGGAAGAGTGTCCTGCAGTCAAAATCACAGTCTGCACTGGTGGGCTGCTTTGGGAGTTTGGTGAGGAGGGAACAAGGTGATCCTTTGAGTACCATGAAAATGGTCAGGTAAGTATTTACTACTTTTATCACTCATAGTTTTCAAGGTCTTATTTTGTGGTTCATTGGTTGTAAGGGCTATATTCTGTAACAAAGAGCAGGGCAGAAGGGCCCTAGGGAAACAATCTGTTACAAGAAATCTCAATTCATGTCTTCTGGAACTGCAACCACAGTCACTTCTCTACTTACTGCATTTGTTAACTCCTCTGAATCTTCAGTTAAATTAACTGAACATGAATGACCCTTTACAGATCCATGTTGTCTTCCAAATCGGTTCGAATTTCTCAAAGTGTTCAGTCATGCTGACCTTGAAACGTATGTTATTTTGAGGTCTGTCATGGGGAATTTATTGCAATGTATAATCATGCCCTGATTTTGTTCTCTCGTCTTCATTAAATAATGAAATAGCACCTGCAATTTCCAAATGAAAATCATGATTCCTCAATCAGGAGACCGTTGGAAGATTTTGGCAAATCAGAAATCCCTTGGTTGAAGGTTTTCAGTCCTGGGGTATTTGTCAGTGCTTAGCATCATTATTCATTTTGAAATATCGGTGGCTTAGTTACATTAATTTTACTTAGTTCCAATCATTAATTCATTACTACTTTCACTGGAATGTCAGGTATATTATTCTCTCCCTTGACTGTAAAGGCTGTGACCAAGTAATTATTCCAAGTGTGCCATTTCTGTATGTTTATTTGCAATATTATCCACAAGTTTTATTTAATCGCCCACATTACCCTTGTCTATCCATATTCTAATATAATTGTCAACAATAACTGTTAATCCTGAAGTCCCTTGCAGAATAATTGTCATGTTCATTTTTTGCAGCTCACTCCAACTTTTTTCTGTCTTTGATCTTTAATTAGAACCATAGAAAAGTTACAGCACAGAAGCAAGCCATTCAGCCCATCTTGTCCATGCCAGCCCGAGGACACCCAGGTGCCCTTTCTAATCCCACCTTCCTGCACCCAGCCCATAGCTGTCAACCAATCCCTTGATTTTCCACTATTGCTTCCACATATATGTGATTATTATTATTATTTTGTTTTAACTGGAACATTTGTTCTCAGTTGTAAACATTGGCCCTGTATTAAACAAAAAGGATTTCAACACTGTTCTTCTCTAGTTATAACTGATTACACTTTTGACAATCTTTGTTCCAGAACCTGTGTGATTTCATTGTTGTTAGTCCTATCAAAATCTAAATTTTACTGTTATGTTAAGTTTATCCTTTTCAAACCTATCATTGATTTCAATCATATTCTGATCACTGTTAGATCACTGTTAGCCTTCACTGTTAAGTCAGTCTGGTTTATTGCTCAATCTATTGTGGGCTATCATCTTCTTGTTTCCAGAATATATCATCCCAGAAAACCATTTTAAGTGCACTCAAGGCATTCACTATCTTTCTGAGGTTAGCTAATCTGCAATATCTGCTCTATATGATAATTTAAATTCCGCATTAAAAAAAGGTTATTTTTAACTACAAGCTATATAACCTCTAACTGAATGTACATTGCTGTTTATTTTTTCCCCTTGTGCACAACTCCAAAGTACAGTAATACCTGTACATATCCTATTTTATCACTAATTTCTGACCATGGATTAGCTGCTGATCATTCTCCCTTACCCACATGTTGTATTACTAAAGTTGTAATGCTTTACTTCATCAATAATACACTCATCCTACTCTTCCCCAGCCTACCTAAACAGATTTGGATCTTTAAATCCCATCCATGAATGCCATGCCGTTGGAGTGGCCACCATGTCACACCTTTCAAGGCATATTTGTAGCTCTAATTCACTTAGCTTATTCTTTGTACCCTCATAGTATGTAAAACTCTTATTTAGGCAAGATATCTTAAACTGGTTTATGGCCCTCCATTTCCCACGTTAGCTTAATTAATATGTTTCTCAAGTGGTGCTCCTGAGGTAACTGAATTAACTATTTCAGCATATACTTTACCGAGAGCATCAGTTATCACTGTTTGTGACCTGGCTTGCACTTTTCTCTCAATTTTGATATATTAACTGTTCATTTTTACTTTTTATTTAGTCTAGATGGACCCCCTTGTCTATACTTTAAAGTTTTATATATATATTTTTTTTTAAGTGAATCACACAAGAGACAAATTTCAATTCAAATTTAAGGGAAGCCAAATGGATAATGGTAATATTTAGTGAATTTTAAGTTCGAGAGGACAATTTGCGAATTATGTGAATATAAACTGTTACAGGATCCAGGTCCAAAACCAAAAGATTATTTTTTTTTATTGAATGCAAAAACTAAAATGAACAATTAAGAGCTAAAGATACCTCACAACATTTAAGAGGTATTTAAATGAGCACTTGAAACGCCTTAGCATACAGGGCTACGGGCCAAGTGCTGGAAAATGGGATTAGAATCATGGCCGGCACGGACAAGATGGGCCGAAGGGCCTGTGTTAACTCTATGACTAAAACAGACTGACATGTTTTATATTAAAAGACAGTTATTGTCATGACCAGGAATCGAGTCAAGGGTCAGCAGCTTCAGAAGCAGCTATGCTCATCGCTCAGCCATACCACTTACTTTCCATTGGATGTTATAGCTGTAATCCAAACTAGTTCAACGCTTTGCAACCATTTTAATGTGCACAGAATCAAGCTGTCGAGATACTTTTTCCCTGGTAAAATGGCTGCTGAGAAATGGTGAACTCGAAGTGCTGCTCGCCTGCAGCCAAGAGATGGCACCAAACCCCAATAGTTTGATCCTAGCGGTTTGTGTACGATCATTCAGACCACAGTGCGCCTGCGGCGGCTCAAGAAGCTAGCAAAATACGCCGTCTCTGACGGTACAGTGACAGTGATTGCTTACATTCACACCACACTGGAAGAAAACATACAACACTACAGTTCTGTTAAAGCCAAAAACTGCAACAGTGATCAACGCAGTAGATTAGCCAAGTTATTAATTCAATCTATCCTCCTTTCACAGAACAGTCGGGACTCATTCAATTAAGCCGCTCCGTGCCCGTTCCGCATAGCCGTACATATTGTTCGTGCTAAGATAAAAGCAAAAAAAAAACTGCGGATGCTGGAAATCCAAAACAAAAATATCTGGAAAAACTCAGCAGGTCTGACAGCATCTGCGGAGAGGGATACAGTTAACGTTTCGGGTCCCAATGATTCTTCAACAGAATTAGGTAAAAATAGAAGAGAGGTGAAATATAAGCTGGTTGGGGGTTGGGGGTGGGGGGTGGTGGTGGGACAGGTAGAGCTGGATAAGAGGGCCAGTGATAGGTAGAGATAGCCAAAATATGTCATAGACAAAAGGACAAAGAGGTGTTGACGGTGATGATATTAGCTAAAAAATGTGCTAATAGGTGACATTAAGGGTAGAAAGCAGGACAAGCAAGGGACAGATAGCCCTAGTGGGGTTGGGGGGAAGAGATCGAAACAGGCTAAAAGGTAGAGATAAAACAATGAATGGAAATACATTTAAGAATAATGGAAATAGGTGGGAAAAGAAAAATCTATATAAATAATTGGAAAAAAGGGGAATCGGAAAGGGGGTGAGGATGGAGGAGAGAGTTCATGATCTAAAGTTGTTGAACTCAATATTCAGCCCGGAAGGCTGTAAAGTGCCTAGTCGGAAGATGAGGTGCTGTTCCTCCAGTTTGCGTTGAGCTTCACTGGAACAATGCAGAAGCAAGGACAGACATGTGGGCATGAGAGCAGGGTGGAGTGTTGAAATGGCAAGCGACAGGGAGATCTGGGTCATGCTTCTGCTATTTATTTATTACACATTATCTATTTGTCAAATTCCCTTCTAAATGAGTTTTACTCCATCTGTCTGATCCCAGGATCAGGCAGCGTTCCAGGGATTCCATGTCAAATAGCTGT
Source organism: Carcharodon carcharias (assembly GCF_017639515.1). Classification (NCBI taxonomy): domain Eukaryota; kingdom Metazoa; phylum Chordata; class Chondrichthyes; order Lamniformes; family Lamnidae; genus Carcharodon; species Carcharodon carcharias. The sequence continues at coordinate 1,237,873 of NW_024470814.1, read as the reverse complement.
GATTTCCTCCCCCCACCACCCCCACCCCCACAACTCCTCCCCACCCCCACCCCCACCACCACCAACAACCTCGCTTTGCCCTTTGGCTCCCCTGTCAATTGGCTTAAATCTGGGCCTTCTGACAGAGAGTGATTTGAGTCCCAAGTCACATACGGTATCAGAGACTTTGAAGCACAGCATTAGTCTCATCGAAAACAAAAACTAAAACAGAATTACCTGGAAAAACTCAGCAGGTCTGGCAGCATCGGCGGAGAAGAAAAGAGTTGACGTTTCAAGTCCTCAGGACCCTTCGACAGAACTTGAGTTCGAGTCCAAGAAAAAAAAAGGGGAATCGGAAAGGGGGTGAGGATGGAGGAAAGAGTTCATGATCTAAAGTTGTTGAACTCAATATTCAGCCCGGAAGGCTGTAAAGTGCCTAGTCGGTAGATGAGGTGCTGTTCCTCCAGTTTGCATTGAGCTTCACTGGAACAATGCAGAAGCAAGGACAGACATGTGGGCATGAGAGCAAGGTGGAGTGTTCCCTTTTTATCTTGGACTCGAACTCAAGTTCTGTCGAAGGGTCATGAGGACTCGAAACGTCAACTCTTTTCTTCTCCGCCGATGCTGCTAGACCTGCTGAGTTTTTCCAGGTAATTCTGTTTTTGTTTTGGATTTCCAGCATCCGCAGTTTTTTTACAATCCTACAGGTTTACTTAGAGAGAAAATGAACTCTATGGTCAAATGTAATACCAGAGCTGGATTAATATTAAATAATCACAGGCTAAATTAAGGTATAAGATGAGGAACTGAATGTACAAAATGAATTTCATTGTCACAAAATGGACTGGATATGGTCAGAGGGAATGCTTCCCCAATTGGCAGATAACATTTTTTTAAGATGCTGACAGATGCAGAATGCACGCCACTATCACACACACTATCATGGACTGACAGGTACAGAATTAACCTCACTCTCGCATTCAATATTATAGAACGACTGATACAATATGATTCTGGCATTGAAATATAGTATCAAGAACTGACAGATATGGAATCAATCAAACTCAGTCCCGGTATCAAAGACTGATAGATACAGAAGGAATTACTTACCTACAGTTCCAGAAAACAAGATGCACAGACATAAACTCACAATTGTCCAAGGTCCCAGAGACTGACAATTTCAGAATGATTCTGATACACTCAAAAGCAGCAGCAATTGATAGTTACAAAATGAATCTAACTCATATGCATGGTATCAGACACCAGTGGATAAGAATGACTCCCACACTCACACACAGTACCAAGGATAGACTGATAAGGAATAATTACCAAACTTGGAAATATTAAGAGAATCTGACAGGATGAATAGGAACCAGAAACTGATGACCTAAGAATTAACCTCATATTCCCAGTGACAGATGGTGCAGATTTAGCCATTAACTCATATACAATTCTGGCCACTGCCAGATAAAGAAGTAATCTCACTCATACATATGTTACTAGAGACTTAAATGGACAGAATAAACCTCTCACTGACACAGGGTATCAGATACAATGTACATTATCAGCATTATATTCACACGTAGATTTCACACCAACACACTCAAATCAATCCTGATATATACAATATTTCTTATCACTGGATATACCCACAATGATAAACATTTCCAGAAAGTTAAAATGGAATACTTTTACTTCTACTTACCTGACAGTGACACACTGCACCAGTGAGTGACTGCCTACAGTATCTATGGTAAGTCACCATTCAATCCCACAGCAGCACTGGCTACAAAGGGAGAGTTTGCACTGTATATCATACATTCAATGATACACATCACTTCTGTCACTTGTCCCTGAAGCAGACAATCCTGGAATGCCTGGCACTGGCAAATTTTCTACATGCTAAATTAGAAACAGGAAGCAACAGTTGCAAGGGCAGAAATTAATTTTAATAATAAGAAAGCTAAGACATTTGCAAACTTGCACTGTAGAAGATTCAGTTTCAAAGGTATCTTCTCTTAATATTGATTGTTCAGGTCTATATAAATAACAATTATCCACAAAATCAAAGTAATACTCAAAGGATGATGATTGTGTTTGGCCCATTTTAGGTTAAGAATTGTATCTGACCAGTTTTCACGCACAAAGTTCTGATGAACAGCACCTTATTTGCATCAGACCTGCAAGATAGTGAAGAAATGCAGTTTGAAAGCCACATGTTTGGAAATGAGACACAGATCAATTACTTGGGAAGAGTTGTGCTCACCAGTACAACACAACCACTCAGCTATCAGAAGTAAAACAACCTTTTCTGTTTCTTAGCACACCCCAGCCGATTACACATGAACGCAATGCCAAAGGGAGGCAGGTAGATTGATTTTCCAACACTGACATGCTATTTTAAAATACTGCAGCATAGACTGACAGATACATTTTTCCCCCACATTCAACACTCAAGCCAATATTGGAACAGCACCTCGATTCTTACAGTCAGTAGTTATTCTATGCTTACCTATCAGACCCAGAATGAAACAAATAACTGCAAATGGACAGATACATTGTTTTTTTTCTCCAACACTTACAAGATAATAAAAAATGAAAACTGCACCAGTGTTTATTATCTTCCATGCATCTTCACATAACATCAGATTAATTCCCATATTATCAGAGAATGACAAAAGTAGCATTTATCCAACACTCATCAGTCTATCACACAATAAAACACGGTATCGCAGAGTGCCAGATGTGTGTTTTTATCTTCTCCGGTGTTAACCAATGAATTTAAAATGGTCACTCTGTGCCAGAGGGTGACGGGTAGAATACGTCTCTTATGGTCAGAAGTCAATCTAACACTGAAATATGTAAAACACTGGCAGATATAATCATAGCCTTTCAATTAAAAAAGAAATCAACCTGTACCAGAGGGATACAATAGCTATCCTGTTGTCATATTCCAATATGTAAATAGTCCATCCAGCACCAAAATGACAACTCCTACTGAACAAGATGAACAATAACACATGAACATATGAATTAGGAGCAGGAGAAGGCCACTTGGCACCTCGAACCTGCTCTGCCATTCTTCAAGCTCATGGCTGATCGGAACGTAACCTGAACCCCACATTCCTGCCTACCTGTGATATCCTTTCACCTCCTTTGTTAATCACAAACCTATCTAGCTCTGCCTTAAAAAAATATCTGAAGCCTCTGTGTCCATTGCCGGTTGAAGGACATGGATCCAAAGACTCACAACCCTCTGAGAGAGAGAAAAAAAAATCTCCTCATCTCTGTCTTAAAGAAGCGACCCCTTATTTTAAATAATGACGCTTAGTTCTGGATTCTCCCACAAGAGGAAACATCCTCTCCATATCCACTCTGTGAAGACCCCTCAGGAACTTAAATGTTACAATTAAATCACCTCTTACTGTTCTAAATTCCAGTGGATATAAGCCTAACCTGCCCATCCTTTCCTTATTAGACAGCCCAGTCATTCCAACAGCTATATTTATAAAGCTTCTTTAATGTAACAAAAGATCCCAAGATGTTTCACAAGCATATTGTGAGAGAAAGTATTCACCCAGCCACATAAGGAGATATTAGGTTATATAACTAAAAGATTAGCCAAAGGAGCTACATTTTAAGGAATACCTTAGAGGAAGGTTGTGATATAGAGAGGTGTAGGTAGGGAATTCCAGAACTTAGGGCCGAGGCAATAAACAGCACATTGACAGAGATAGTGTCCATCCTACACTCACTTGTCAATTCAACATTGTCACAAAGTGACAGAGGGTAAGAGCTCCAGGATATATCATGACAAGATATCCCACAGTGAGATCGCACAGCACCAGAGAGTGCAAAATGGGTGATCAATTTTATCTTCATGAGTCAATGCCACATTGGCACCTGGCACCAAGGAATGACAGATGCATTATGTATCCTATACTGAATATAAAATTTAAAACTGCCACTTTGTACTTAATAGTGACTCACCTTTGAAACTTACATTAATGCACTGCACCAGGGACTGACAGAGGTAGTGTTCATCATCGACATATCTGGTCGTTCAGCATTGCCACAATATAACATAAAGAGGTAGATACAATATCAACTTATATTAAGTGGTCAGCTCAACATCGCCTCTGCAACAGGAATAGGCAAAAGCAGTGTCGCATAGCATCACTCACCTGTTAGTGTTGCTTGTAGCTACTCCTGCCAATAGATCTGCTGTCATGGTGTGCCACATTCAACTGCCTTGCACCATAAATACGCATGCACTGTAGCTCGACTGCAAGCACTATTTGAAGTCTGTCATAAACCTACACCTATATTGAATCCTCTTTCTGCTGCCTTCACTTTGCTCTCTCAAAAGCATCTCTGTAGTTTCTTTCTCCTCTGAAGAAACAGCCAAAATGCTGACATTTTCTTTTCTGGGAGTCACTTTTTTTAGATTTCAGTTAGCTCTTGCAATTTCAAATACCTCTTCATTTGTCTTATGGTCTGTATGTGAGATTTTTAGCATCCACATTCCAAAGCCTCTGCTTCCTCCCACAGATCTTTACCAATTGCCCAAGTTTCTGAAGCATTCAGTAAAGTGACTAGAATATAGCATCTTGTAAGTTTTTATCCTCATTACAATTTTGAGTCTTCTTGCTAACACATCCTTCATCTTCACAGCCTTGCTTTTGGCTATCTCTATCCTTCTAAATTCTGCCATCACATCTGCCATCTTCTGTAACCATTCCTCCTAAGTAGACAAACTTATCTTCTTCTTCCAGTACGACAAGATCCAATTCAATTTTCACCCTAGTTTCTGATAATGAATTCCTTCTGTCTTCCATTGAAATTTTCTTATATATTTGTATCCAAACTCAATCCATATTCAAAACATTTAGATGCCATTTGATCTGCAATATGTGTAGGGTTTCTTCTGATTCGGCAATAGCACTTTGTTGACAATGTTCCGCAAGTGTGTTTTGTTCTTGCCCCATATTTCTACCCCTGGAAGGACATCTAATTGTAGTTCTAAACATTTTTTCTAAAACACCTAAATGTTCATTGTGTGTACAAATTGACACCCACCAGGCAATCAAAATTGACACACAATAGTAGTAACTGACAGATACATGTTTATCCTTTTCCCCAGTGAGTTAGACAATTGCAATATACGGAGTCTCACAACTGCAGTACTATGGGCCACACTTTTCCTATCTCAAAGTGTCTTGCCAATCTCCCAATAACATTAACCAGTAATAACAGTGGCTGTGCATTCACCCTTTTCAATAGCCCTCAGTGACGCACAATACGCAATGGTGACTAGTATATTAGCTGTCTCCTGCATTCATCAAAGGATGACCAATATTATTATATGCTAACAGAGGACAGAAGCATTTTCTTCCCTTCAGTCAATGGACAATCTTACTGTTTATATGTGTTTGGGACTGTAAGGCCTGGGAGGACATTTTTTTTCTCTTTTTGTTATGTTATTCAGCAATTCAGCACAAAATTTAGTTCTTTAAGTATAATATGCTGAAGCAAAACTATTTAAAAGTAGACTGGTAGTTGTGGTCATGAATCAAACTAAATTCAACTGCTTGCAGTTCAGCCACTCCCAGGATTTTATCACCATCACCTAGGTGGAATAGAATTTTTGGGGTGTTTTTGTTTGCTTTTATTGTTTGTTTTTCATTCATTCAAGGCTAACATTTATTGCCAATCCCCACTTGCTCTTGAATAGATTTTATCTTTAAAGCCGTTCATGGGATGTGGGCATCGCTGGCTAGGCCAGCATTTATTGCCCATCCCTAATTGCCCATTGTTTAGAAGGCATTTTTTTTAGTGTTAAACACATTGTTGTACATCTGAAGACCAGATAAGGATGTCAGATTTCCTTCCCGAAAACCAGATGAGTTTTTGCAACAATCGACAGTGGTTTCATTGTCATCATTAGACTTTTAGCTCCAGATTTTCTTATTCAATTCATATTCCACTATCTGCTATGGTTGGATTTGAACCCAGGTCCCCAGCGCATTACCTTGGATCTCTGGACTTCCAGCCCAGTGACAATACCACTATGCCTTCCCCAGGTTGTGATGGGGATGCCTACTGGAACTGCTGCAGTCCACCTGGCAGCAGTTAGGGAGCGGGTTCCAGGGATGTAACACATTCCTATATCACCAGTTAAAGCAACTTATGTAGTGGACAAGAGAGTGACAGATACTTTATGCATTAGTCACTATGTGGTCATAATGTCACACCATACCACATAGTGTCAAATCTCATTTCTATCCCATTGTAACACTGGCACACGTTGACAGATATATTGTTCCACAAATTGAAATGTCCTACTCTGCACCTGTCTTTATCTTGTCAACAAATGTTTCTTTTACCCCTATTTTCATTGGAATACAACTTTAAATGCCAAGATTAAATCTGATTGCTCCTTCTGCAAGGACACAAGGGGCAGTGCAGCTTGCTTTTTTTTCATACTCACTCAGTGCATGATTAATTTCACCATGCAGAATCACAGACCTGGTATCACTTCTGAAACATATAAGATCCTCGGGGGTCTTGACAGGGTGGATATGGAAGCAATTTTTCCTTTATGGGAGAATCTAGAACTGGAGATCACTGTTTTGAAAAGGGGTCACCCAGTTAAGACAGAGATGAGGAGATTGTCTTTTCAATCTCAGGAGATAGTGGGCCTTTGGAAACCTCTTCCTTGAAAGGAGGTGGAAGCAGAAAATTTGAATATTTGTAAGGCAGAGCAAAGGGGTAAAAGGTTACTGGTAGGTGGGAATTTGGAGTTGAGGTTACAATCAGAGCAGCCTTGATCTTATTGAATGGTGGAGCAGGTGTTCGGCAGTTGGTCAGCACTAACTCTAACACTGAAATATGTAAGAGACAGGAAGATATAATCATAGCAGCCTTCCAATTAATAAAGAAATCAATCTGTGTCAGAGGGATACAATAGATCCCCTATTGTCTTATTCCAATGTCAAGAGACCATCCAGCACCAACATTACACCTCCGACTGAACAAGATCAACAATAACATGTGAATATATGAATTAGGAGCAGGAGGAGACCACTTGGCTCCTCGAACCTGCTCTGCCATTCTTCAAGACCATGGCTGATCGAAATGTAACCTGAACCCCACATTCCTGCCTACCTGTGACATCATCTCACCCCCTTGTTAATCACAAACCTATCTGGCTCTGCCTTAAAAATACCCAAAGCCTCTGTTTCCACTGTTATTTGTGGAACAGAGATCCAAAGACTCACAACACACTGCAAGGATAAAAATCTGCTCATCCCTGTCTTAAATAAGCGACCCCTTATTTTAAATAATGACCCTTAGTTCTGGATTCTCCCACAAGAGGAAACATCCTCTCCACATCCACCCTGTCAAGACCGCTCGTGATCTTACATGTTGCAATTAAATCACCTCTTACTGTTCTAAATTCCAGTGGATATAAGCCTATCCTGCCCATCCTTTCCTTATAAGACAACTCAGTCATTCCAACAGCTATATTTATGATGCTTCTTTAATGTAACAAAAGATCCCAAGATGCTTCAAAGGCATATTGTGAGAGAAAGTATTCTCCCAGCCACATGAGGAGATACTAGGTTATATAACTAAAAGATTAGCCAAAAGAGCTACGTTTTAAGGAATACCGTTGAGGAAGTGTGTGATATAGAGAGGTGTAGGTAGGGAATTCCAGAATTTAGGGCCGAGGCAATAAACAGCACATTGACAGAGATAGTGTCCATCCTACACTCACTTGTCAATTCAACACTGCCACAAAGTGACAAAGGATGAGTGCTCCAGGCTATATCATGACAAGATATTCCACAGTGAAATCACACAGCACCAGAGAGTGCAAAATGCGTGATCAATTTCATCTTCATGAGTCAATGCCACACTGGCACCTGGCACCAAGGAATGACAGATTCATTATTTATCCTATACTGAATATAAAATTTAAAACTGCCACTTTGTACTCAAAAATGACTCACCTTTGAAACTTACATTAATGCACTGCACCAGGGACTGACAGAGGTAGTGTTCATCCTAGGCATATCAGGTAGTTCAGCATTGCCACAATATACCATAAAGAGGTAAATACAATATCAACTAATATTAACTGGTCAACTCAACATCGCCTCTGCAACAGGAATAGGCAGAAGCAGTATCACATAGCATCACTCACCTGTTGGTGTTGCTTGTAGCTACTCCTGCCAATAGATCTGCTGTCATGGTGTGCCACATTCATCTGTCTTGCACCATCCACATGCACTGTAGCTCGACTGCAAGCATTCTTTGAAGTCTGTCATCAACTTACACCTATGTTGAATCCTCTTTCTACTGCCTCCACTTTGCTCTCTCAAATGCATCTCTGTAGTTCTTTCTCCTCTGAAGAAACAGCCAAAATGCTGCCAATTTCTTTTCTGGGAGTCACTTTTTTGAGATTTCAGTTGGCACTTGCAATTCCAAATTGCTCTTCATTTGTCTTATGATCTGTATGTGGGATTTTTAGCATCCAATTTCCAATGCCTCTCTTTCCTCCCACAGATCTTTACCTATTGACCAGGCTTCTGATGCATTCAGGAAAGTGACTATAATGTAGCATCTTGTAAGTTTTTATCCTCGTTAAATGTTTGTGTCTTCTTGCTAACACATCCTTCATCTTCACAGTGTTACTTCTGCCTATCTCTATCCTCCTTAATTCTGCCAACACGTCTGCCATCTTCTGTAACCATTCCTCCTAAATAGACAAACTTATCTTCTTCTTCCAGTGTGACGAGATCCAATTCAATCTTCATCCTAGATTCTGATCATGAATTCCTTCTGACTTCCATTGTTTTTTTTTAAATCATTTTCTATCCATACTCAATCCATATTCCAAATATTTAGATTCCATTTGATCTACAATATGTGTAGGGTTTCTTCTGATTTGGCAATAGCACTTTGTTGACAATGTACCACAAGTGTGTTCTGTTCTTGCCCCATATTTCTTCCCCTGGAATGACATCTAATTATACTTTTAAACATTTTTGTCTAAAACACCTAAATGTTCATTGTGTGTACAAATGGGCACCCACCAGGCAATCAAAATTGACACACAATAGCAGTAACTGTCAGATACATGTTTTTCCTTTTCCCCAGTGAATCTGACAATTGCAATATACGGAGTCTCACAACTGCAGTACTATGGGCCACACTTTTCCTGTCTCAAAGTGACTTGCCAATCCCCCAATAACATTAACCAGTAACAAAAGTGGCTGTGCATTCACCCTTTTCATTAGCCCTCAGTGATGCACAATACCCAATGGTTATTAGCCTATTAGCTGTCTCCTGCATTCATCAGAGGATGACCAACATTATTATATGCTAACAGTGGACAGAAGCATCTTCTTTCCTTCAGTCAATGGACAATCTTACTGTTCATAGAAGTGTTTGGGACTGTAAGGCCTGAGAGGACTTCTTTTTCACTTTTTGTTATGTTATTCAGCAATTCAGCACAAAATTCAGTTCTTTAACTATAATATGCTGAAGCAAAACTGTTTAAAACAGAGTGGTAGCTGTGGTCATGAATCAAACTAAATTCAACTGCTTGCATTTCAGCCATTCTCAGGATTATATCACCATCAACTAGGTGGAATAGAATTATGAGGGTGTTCTTTTTTGGTTTTTGCTTTGCTTTCCATTCATTCAAGGCTAACATTTATTGCCAATCCCCACTTGCTCTTGACTGGCCTTTTTTTAAAGTCATTCATGGGATGTGGGCTTCGCTGGCTGGGACAGCATTTATTGCCCATTCCTAATTGCCCCTTGTTTAGAAATCATTCTTTTTTAGAGACAACCACATTGCTGTACATCTGAAAGCCAAATAAAGATCACAGATTTCCTTTCATTAATCCAGACGAGTTTTTGCAACAATCAACAGTGGTTTCATTGTCATCATTAGACATTTAGCTCCAGATATTTTTTATTGGATTCAAATTACACCATCTGCTATGGTTGGATTTAAACCTTGGTCCCCAGAGCATTACCCTGGATCTCTGGACTTCCAGCCCAGTGACAATACCACTATACCTTCCCCAGGTTGTGATGGGGATGCCTACTGGAACTGCTGCAGTCCACCTGGCAGCAGTTAGGGAGCGGGTTCCAGGGATGTAACACATTCCTATATCACCAGTTAAAGCAACTTATGTAGTGGACAAGAGAGTGACAGATACTTTATGCATTAGTCACTATGTGGTCATAATGTCACACCATACCACATAGTGTCAGATCTCATTTCTATCCCATTGTAACACTGGCACACGTTGACAGATATATTGTTCCACAAATTGAAATGTCCTACTCTGCACCTGTCTTTATCTTGTCAACAAATGTTTCTTTTACCCCTATTTTCAGTGGAATACAACTTTAAATGCCAAGATTAAATCTGCTTGCTCCTTCTGCAAGGACACAAGGAGCAGTGCAGCTTGCTCTTTCTTCATACTCACTCAGTGCATGATTAATTTCACCATGCAGAATCACAGACCTGGTATCACTTCTGAAACATATAAGGTCCTCGGAGGTCTTGACAGGGTGGATATGGAAGGAATCTTTCCTTTGTGGGAGAATCTAGAACTGGAGATCACTGTTGTGAAATGGGGTCACCAAGTTAAGACAGAGATGAGGAGATTGTCTTTTCAATCTCAGGAGATAGTGAGTCTTTGGAAACCTCTTCCTTGAAAGGAGGTGAAAGCAGAGTGTTTGAATATTTGTAAGGCAGAGCAAAGGGGTAAAAGGTTACTGGTAGGTGGGAATGTGGAGTTGAGGTTACAATCAGAGCAGCCTTGATCTTATTGAATGGTGGAGCAGGTGTTCAGCAGTTGGTCAGCACTCACTCTAACACTGAAATATGTAAGAGACTGGCAGATATAATCATAGCAGCCTTCCAATTAAAAAAGAAATCAGTCTGTGTCAGAGGGATACAATAGATCTCCTATTGTCTTATTCCAATGTCGAGAGACCATCCAGCACCAACATTACACCTCCGACTGAACAAGATCGACAGTAACATGTGAACATATGTATTAGGATCAGGAGTAGACCTCTTGCCTTCTCAAACCTGCTCTGCCATTCTTTAAGATCATAGCTGATCGGAATGTAACCTGAACCCCACATTCCTGCCTACCTGTGACATCATCTCACCCCCTTGTTAATCACAAACCTATCTGGCTCTGCCTTAAAAATACCCAAAGCCTCTGTTTCCACTGTGATTTGAGGATCAGAGATCCAAAGACTCATAACCGTCTGGGAGGAAAAAAATCTGCTCATCTCTGTCTTAAATAAGTGACCCCTTTAAATAATGACCCTTAGTTCTGGATTCTCCCACAAGAGGAAACATCCTCTCCACATCCACCCTGTCAAGACCGCTCGTGATCTTACATGTTGCAATTAAATCACCTCTTACTGTTCTAAATTCCAGTGGATATAAGCCTATCCTGCCCATCCTTTCCTTATAAGACAACTCAGTCATTCCAACAGCTATATTTATGATGCTTCTTTAGTGTAACAAAAGATCCCAAGATGCTTCAAAGGCATATTGTGAGAGAAAGTATTCTCCCAGCCACATGAGGAGATACTAGGTTATATAACTAAAAGATTAGCCAAAAGAGCTACGTTTTAAGGAATACCGTGGAGGAAGTGTGTGATATAGAGAGGTGTAGGTAGGGAATTCCAGAATTTGGGGCCGAGGCAATAAACAGCACATTGACAGAGATAGTGTCCATCCTACACTCACTTGTCAATTCAACACTGCCACAAAGTGACAAAGGGTGAGAGCTCCAGGATATATCATGACAAGATATTCCACAGTGAAATCACACAGCACCAGAGAGTGCAAAATGCGTGATCAATTTCATCTTCATGAGTCAATGCCACACTGGCACGTGGCACCAAGGAATGACAGTTTCATTATGTATCCTATACTAAATATAAAATTTAAAACTGTCACTTTGTACTCAATAGTTACTCACCTTTGAAACTTACATTATTGCACTGCACCAGAGACTGACAGAGGTAGTGTTCATCCTAGGCATATCTGGTAGTTCAGCATTGCCACAATATACCATAAAGAGGTAGATAAAATATCAACTTATATTAACTGGTCAACTCAACATTGACTCTGCAACAGGAATAGGCAGAAGCAGTGTCACAAAGCATCACTCACCTGGTGGTGTTGCTTATAGCTACTCCTGCCAATAGATCTGCTGTCATGGTGTGCCATATTCAATTGCCTTGCACCATCCACACACATGCACTGTAGATTGTCTGCAAGCACTCTTCGAAGTCTCTCATCAACTCACACCTATGTTAAACCCTCTTTCTGCTGCCTCCACTTTGCTCTCTCAAACGCATCTCTAGTTTCTTTCTCCTCTGAAGAAACACCCAAAATGCTGATATTTTCTTTTCTGGGAGTCACTTTTTTTCGTTTTCAGTTGGCTCTTGCAATTCCATATAACTCTTCATTTGTCTTATGGCCTGTATGTAGAATTTTAGCATTCACATTTTAAAGCCCCTGTTTCCTCCCACAGATCTCTACCTGTTGCCCAGGTTTCTGATGCATTCAGGAAAGTGACTAGAATGTAGCATCTTGTAAGTTTTTATCCTCATTACAAGATTGAGTCTGCTTGCTAACACATCCTTCCTCTTCACAGTGTTTGTTCTGGCTATCTCTATCCTTCTAAATTCTGCCATCATGTCTGCCAACTTCTGTAACCATTCCTCTTGAATAGACAAACTTATCTTCTTCTTCCAGTGTGACAAGATCCAATTCAATCTTCATCCTATATTCTGATAATGAATTCCTTCTGTCTTCCGTTGTTTTTTTTTTAAATCTTATTGTGTCCATACTCAATCCATATTCCAAACATTTAGATTCCATTTGATCTACAATATGTATAGAGTTTCTTCTGATTTGGCAATAGCATTTTGTTGACAATGTACCACAAGTGTGTTCTGTTCTTGCCTCATATTTCTAACCCTGAAAGGACATCTAATTATACTTTTAAACTTTTTTACTAAAACATCTAAATGTTTGTTGTATGTACAAGTTGACAACCACCAGGCAATCAAAATTGAGACGCAATAGCAGTAACTGTCAGATACAAGTTTATGCTTTTCCCCAGTGAATTTGACATTTGCAATATACGGAGACTCACAGCCATAGTACTATGGGCCACACTTTTCCTGTCTCAAAGTGACTTGCCAATCCCCCAATAACATTAACAAGTTATTAGAAGGCAGTGCTCTCACCCTTATCAATAGCCCTCAGTGATGCACAATACCCAATGGTGACTGGTATATTAGCTGTCTCCTGCATTCAGCAGATGATGACCAACGTTATTACATGGTAACAGAGGACAGAAGCATGTTCTTTCCTTCTGTCAATGGACAATCTTACTGTTATTACAAGTGTTTTGGTCCATAAAGCCTGGGAGGACATTTATTTTCTCTTTTTGATATGTTATTCAGCAATTCAGCACAAAATTCAGCGATCCACAATATGCTCAAGCAAAACTGTTTAAAAGCAGACTGGTAGTTGTGGTCATGAATCAAACCAGATCCAGCTGCTTGGAATTCAGTCTTTCCCAGGATTATATCACCATCACCCAGGTGGAATAGATTTATGAGGGTTTTTTTGTTTGGTGTTTGCTTTGCTTTTCATTCATTCAAGGCTAAGATTTATTGCCAATCCCGACTTGCTCTTGAGTAGCTTTTTTCTTTAATGTCGTTCATGGGATGTGGGCATTGCTGGCTAGGCCAGCATTTATTGCCCATCCCTAACTGACCCTTGTTTAGAAGGCATTCTTTTTTAGAGACAACCACATTGCTGTACATTTAAAACCAGATAAGAATCACAGATTTCCTTCCCTAAAACCAGATGAGTTTTTGCAACAGTCAACAGTGGTTTCGTTGTCATCATTAGACTTTTAGCTCCATATTTTATTATTCAATTCAAATTCCACCATCTGCTATGGTTGGATGTGAATTCAGGTCCCCAGAGCATTACCCTGGATGTCTGGACTACCAGCCCAGTGACAATACCACTATGCCTTCCCCAGGTTGTGATGGGGTGTCTACTGGAACTGCTGCAGTCCACCTGGCAGTTGTTAGGGAGTGGGTTCCAGGGTTGTAACACATTCCTATATCGCCAGTTAAAGCAACATGTGTAGTGGACAAGAGAGTAACAGATATATTATGCATTAGTCACTATGTAGTATGGTGTGACATTAGTCATAATGTCACACCATACCACATAGTGTCAGGTCTCATTTCTATCCCAGTGGAACACTGGCACACATTGACAGATATACTGTTCCACAAGTTGAAATGTCGTACTCTGCACCTGTCTTTATCTTGTCAACAAATGTTTCTTTTTCCCCTATTTTCAGTGGAATACAACTTTAAGTGCCAATATTAAACCTGATTGCTCCTTCTGCAAGGACAAAAGGAGCAGTGCAGCTTGCTCTTTATTCATACTCACTCGGTGCATGATTAATTTCACAGTGCAGAATCACAGACCTGGTATCACTTCTGAAACATATAAGATCCTCGGGGGTCTTGACAGGGTGGATATGGAAGGAATTTTTCCTTTGTGGGAGAATCTAGAACTGGAGATCACCTTTTTGAAAATGGGTCACCCAGTTAAGACAGAGATGAGGAGATTGTCTTTTCAATCTCAGGAGATAGTGGGTTTTTGGAAACCTCTTCCTTGAAAAGAGGTGGAAGCAGAGTCCTTGAATATTTGTAAGGCAGACCAAAGGTGTAAAATGTTATTGGGTAGGTGGGAATGTGGAGTTGATGTTAAAATCAGAGCAGCCTTGATCTTATTGAACAGTGGAGCAGGTGTTCAGCAGTTGGTCAGCACTCACTCTAACACTGAAATATGTAAGAGACGGGCAGATATAATCATAGCAGCCTTCCAATTAAAAAAGAAATCAATCTGTGCCAGAGGAATACAATAGATATCCCATTGCCATATTCCAATGTCAGCAGACCATCCAGCACCAACATTACACCTCCTACTGAACAAGATCAACAATAACATGTGAACATATGAATTAGGAGCAGGAGTAAACCACTTGGCTCCTTGAATCTGCTCTGCCGTTCTTTTAGATCATGGCTGATTGGAATGTAACCTGAACCCCACATTCCTGCCTACCTGTGATATCATCTCACCCCTTTGTTAATCACAAACCTATCTGGCTCTGCCTTAAAAATACCCAAAGCCTCTGTTTCCACTGTGATTTGAGGATCAGAGATCCAAAGACTCACAACCGTCTGGGAGAAAAAAAATCTGCTCATTTCTGTCTTAAATAAGCGACCCCTTATTTTAAATAATGACCCTTAGTTCTGGATTCTCCCACAAGAGGAAACACCCTCTCCACATCCACCCTGTCAAGACCCCTCGTGATCTTACATGTTGCAATTAAATCACCTCTTACTGTTCAAAATTCCAGTGGATATCAGCCTAACCTGCCCATCCTTTCCTTATAAGACAACCCAGTCAATTCCAACAGCTATATTTATGAAGCTTCTTTAACGTAACTAAAGATCCCAAGATGCTTCAAATGCATATTGTGAGAGAAAGTATTCTCCCAGCCACATAAGGAGGTACTAGGTTACATAACTAAAAGATTTGTCAGAGGAGCTAATTTAACGGAATACCATAGAGGAAGGGTGTGATATAGAGAGGTGTAGGTAGGGAATTCCAGAATTAGGGCCGAGGCAATAAACAGCACATTGACTGAGATCGTGTCCATCCTACACTCACTTGTCAATTCAACACAGTCACAAAGTGACAGAGGGTGAGCGCTCCAGGATATATCATGACAAGATATTCCACAGTGAAATCACATAGCACCAGAGAGTGCAAAATGCATCATCAATTTCATCTTCATGAGTCAATGTCACACTGGCACCTGGCACCAGGGAATGACAGATTCATTATGTATCCTATTCTGAATATAAAATTTAAAACTGCTACTTTGTACTTAATAGTGACTCACCTTTGAAACTTACATTAATGAACTGCACCAGGGATTGACAGAGGTAGTGTTCATCCTAGGCATATCTGTTAGTTCAGCATTGCCACAATATACCATAAAGAAGTAGATACAATATCAACTTATATTAACTGGTCAACTCAACATTGCCTCTGCAACAGGAATAGGCAGAAGCAGTGTCACAGAGCATCACTCACCTGTTGGTGTTGCTTATAGCTACTCCTGCCAATAGATCTGCTGTCATGGTGTGCCACACTCACCTGCCTTGCACCATAAATACGCATGTACTGTATCTCGACTGCAAGCACTATTTGAAGTCTGTCCTAAACCTACACCTATGTTGAATCCTCTTTCTGCTGCCTCCACTTTGCTCTCTCAAAAGCATCTCTGTAGTTTATTTCTCCTCTGAAGAAACAGCTAAAATGCCGACATTTTCTTTTCTGGGAGTCACTTTTTTTAGATTTCAGTTAGCTCTTGCAATTTCAAATACCTCTTCATTTGTCTTATGGTCTGTATGTGAGATTTTTAGCATCCACATTCCAAAGCCTCTGCTTCCTCCCACAGATCTTTACCAATTGCCCAAGTTTCTGAAGCATTCAGTAAAGTGACTAGAATATAGCATCTTGTAAGTTTTTATCCGCATTACAATTTTGAGTCTTCTTGCTAACACATCCTTCATCTTCACAGCCTTGCTTCTGGCTTTCTCTATCCTTCTAAATTCTGCCATCACATCTGCCATCTTCTGTAACCATTCCTCCTAAATAGAAAAACTTATATTCTTCTTCCAGTGTGACAAGATCCAATTCAATCTTCATCCTAGATTCTGATAATGAATTCCTTCTGTCTTCCATTGAAATTTACTTATATTTTTGTATCCAAACTCAATCCATATTCAAAACATTTGGATTCCATTTGATCTGCAATATGTGTAGGGTTTCTTCTGATTTGGCAACAGCACTTTGTTGACAATGTAGCACAAGTGTGTTCTGTTCTTGCCCCCTATTTCTACCCCTGGAAGGACATCTAATTTTACTTCTAAACATTTTTTCTAAAACACCTAAATGTTCATTGTGTGTACAAATTGACACCCACCAGGCAATCAAAATTGACACACAATTAATTGACACATTAATAATTGACAGATACATGTTTATCCTTTTCCCCAGTGAATCTGACAATTGCAATAGATGGAGTCTCACAACTGCAATACTATGGTACACTTTTCCTGTCTCAAAGTGTCTTGCCAATCTCCCAATAACATTAACCAGTAATAACAGTGGCTGTGCTTTCACCCTTTTCAATAGCCCTCAGTGATGCACAATACCCAATGGTGACTAGTATATTAGCTGTCTCCTGCATTCATCAGAGGATGACCAACATTATTATATGCTAACAGAGGACAGAAGCATTTTCTTCCCTTCAGTCATTGGACAATCTTACTGTTTATATAAGTGTTTGGGACTGTAAGGCCTGGGAGGACATTTTTTTTTCTCTTTTTGTTATGTTATTCAGCAATTCAGCACAAAATTTAGTTCTTTAAGCGTTATATGCTGAAGCAAAACTATTTAAAAGCAGTTGTGGTCATGAATCAAACTAAATTCAACTGCTTGCAATTCAGCCATTCCCAGCATTTTATCACAATAACCTAGGTGGAATAGAATTTTCGGGGTGTTTTTGTTTGCTTTTATTGTTTGTTTTTCATTCATTCAAGGCTAACATTTATTGCCAATCCCTACTTGCTCTTGAGTAGCTTTTTTCTTTAACGCCATTCATGAGATGTGGGCATCGCTGGCTAGGCCAGCATTTATTGCCCATTCCTAATAGCCCATTGTTTAGAAGGCGTTTTTTTTAGCGTTAACCACATTGCTGTACATCTGAAGACCAGATATGGATGTCAGATTTCCTTCCCGAAAACCAGATGAGTTTTGGCAACAATCGACAGAGGTTTCATTGTCATCATTAGACTTTTAGCTCCAGATTTTCTTATTCTATTCAAATTCCACCATCTGCTATGGTTGGATTTGAACCCAGGTTCCCAGTGCATTACCCTGGATCTCTGGACTACCAGCCCAATGACAATACAATTATGCATTCCCCAGGTTGTGATGGGATGCCTACTGGAACTGCTGCAGTCTATCTGGCAGCTGTTAGGGAGTGAGATCCAGGGTTGTAACGCATTCCTATATCGCCAGTTAAAGCAACATATGTAGTGGACAAGAGAGTGACAGATACATTATGCTTTAGTCACTATGTGGTATGGTGTGACATTAGTCATAATGTCACACCATACCACATAGTGTCAGATCTCATTTCTATCCCATTGTAACACTGGCACACGTTGACAGATATACTGTTCTACAAATTGAAATGTCCTACTCTGCACCTGTCTTTATCTTGTCAACAAATGTTTATTTTTCCCCTATTTTCAGAGGAAAACCACTTTAAATGCCAAGATCAAATCTGATTGCTCCTTCTGCAAGGACACAAGGAGCAGTGTAGCTTGCTCTTTCTTATTACTCACTCAGTGCATGATTAATTTCACCATGCAGAATCACAGACCTGGTATCACTTCTGAAACATATAAGATCCTCGGGGGTCTTGACAGGGTGGATATGGAAGCAATTTTTCCTTTATGGGAGAATCTAGAACTGGAGATCACTGTTTTGAAAAGGGGTCACCCAGTTAAAACAGAGATGAGGTGATTGTCTTTTCAATCTCTGGAGATAGTGGGTCTTTGGAAACCTCTTCCTTGAAAGGAGGTGGAAGCAGAGTCTTTGAATATTTGTAAGGCAGAGCAAGGGGATAAAAGGTTAACGGGTCGGTGGGAATGTTGAGTTGAGGTTACAATCAGAGCAGCCTTGATCTTATGGAATGGTGGAGCAGGTGTTCAGCAGTTGCTCAGCACTCACTCTCACACTGAAATATGTAAGAGACAGGCAGATATAATCATAACAGCCTTCCAATTAAAATTGAAATCAATCTGTGCCAGAGGAATAGAATAGATATCCTATTGTCATATTCCAATGTCAACAGACCATCCAGCACCAACATTATACCTCCTACTGAACAAGATCAACAATAATATGTGAACATATGTATTAGGAGCAGGAGTAGACCACTTGGCTCCTCGAACCTGCTCTGCCATTCTTTAAGATCATGGCTGATTGGAATGTAACCTGAACCCCACATTCCTGCCTACCTGTCACATCATTTCACCCCCTTGTTAAACACAAACCTATCTGGCTCGGCCTTAAAAATACCCAAAGCCTCTGTTTCCACTGTGATTTGAGGAACAGAGATCCAAAGACTCACAACCCTCAGAGAAAAAAAATCTGCTCATCTCTGTATTAAAGAAGTGACCCCTTATTTTAAATAATGACCCTTAGTTCTGGATTCTACCACAAGAGGAAACATCCTCTCTACATCCACCCTGTCAAGACCCCTCAGGATCTTAAATGTTACCATTAAATCACCTCTTACTGTTCAAAATTCCAGTGGATATAAGCCTAAACTGCCCATCCTTTCCTTATAAGACAACCCAGTCATTCCGACAGCTATATTTATGAAGCTTCTTTAAAGTAACAAAAGATCCCAAGATGCTTCAAAGGCATACTGTGAGAGAAAGTAATCTCCCAGCCACATAAGGAGATACTAGGTTATTTAACTAAAAGATTAGCCAAAAGAGCTACGTTTTAAGGAATACCGTTGAGGAAGTTTGTGATATAGAGAGGTGTAGGTAGGGAATTCCAGAACTTTGGGCCTAGGCAATAAACAGCACATTGACAGAGATAGTGTCCATCCTACACTCACTTGTCAATTCAACACTGCCACAAAGTGACAGAGGGTGAGAGCTCCAGGATATATCATGACAAGATATTCCGCAGTGAAATCACAAAGCGCCAAAGAGTGCAAAATGCATGATCCATTTTATCTTCATGAGTCAATGCACACTGGCACCTGGCACCAGGGACTGACAGATTCATTATCTATCCTATACTGAATATAAAATTTAAAACTGCCACTTTGTACTCAATAGTGACTCACCTTTGAAACTTACATTAATGCACTGCACCAGGGAATGACAGAGGTAGTGTTCATCCTAGGCATATCTGTTAGTTCAGCATTGCCACAATATACCATAAAGAGGTAGATACAATATCAACTTATATTAACTGGTCAACTCAACATTGCCTCTGCAACAGGAATAGGCAGAAGCAGTGTCACAGAGCATCACTCTGATGGTGTTGCTTATAGCTGCTCCTGCCAATAGATCTGCTGTCATGGTGTGTCACGTTCACCTGCCTTGCAACATCCACACACATGCACTGTAGACAGTCTGCAAGCACTCTTCGAAGTCTCTCATCAACCCACACCTATGTTAAACCCTCTTTCTGCTGTCTCCATTAGCTCTCTCAAACGCATCTCGGTAGTTTCTTTCTCCTCTGAAGAAACAGCCAAAATACTGACATTTTCTTTTCTGGGAGTCACTTTTTTTAGTTTTCAGTTGGCTCTTGCAATTCTATATAGCTCATCATTTGTCTTATGGCCTGTATGTGGAATTTTAGCATTCACATTTTAAAGCCTCTGTTTCCTCCCACAGATCTCTACCTATTGCCCAGGTTTCTGATGCATTCAGGAAAGTGAGTAGAATGTAGCATCTTGTAAGTTTTTATCCTCATTACAAGATTGAGTCTGCTTGCTAACACATCCTTCATCTTCACAGTGTTTGTTGTAGCTATCTCTAACCTTCTAAATTCTGCCATCATGTCTGCCAACTTCTGTAACCATTCCTCTTAAATAGACAAACTTATCTTCTTCTTCCAGTGTGACAAGATCCAATTCAATCTTCATCCTAGATTCTGATAATGAATTCCTTCTGTCTTCCGTTTTTTTTTTTTAAATCTTTTTGTGTCCATACTCAATCCATATTTAAAACATTTAGATTCCATTTGATCTACAATATATGTAGGGTTTCAATCCAATCCACCAATAACATTAACAAGTTATTAGAAGGCAGTGCATTCACCCTTCTCAATAGCCCTCAGTGATGCACAATACCCAACGGTGACTGGTATATTAGCTGTGTCCTGCATTCATCAGAGAATGGCCAACATTACTAGATGGTAACAGAGGACAGAAGCATGTTCCTTCCTTCAGTCAATGGACAATCTTACTGTTAATACACGTGTTTGGGTCCATAAATCCTGGGAGGACATTTATTTTCTCTTTTTGTTATGTTATTCAGCAATTCAGCACAAAATTTAGTTCTTTAACTATAATATGCTGAAGCAAAACTCTTTAAAAGCAGACTGGTAGTTGTGGTCATGAATCAAACCAGATTCAGCTGCTTGAAATTGAGCCTTTCCCAGGATTATATCACCATCACCTAGGTGGAATAGATTTATGAGGGTTTTTTTGTTTGGTGTTTGCATTGCTTTTCATTCATTCAAGGCTAAGATTTATTGCCAATCTCCCGACTTGCTCTTGAGTAGCTTTTTTCTTTAATGTCGTTCATGGGATGAGGGCACTGCTGGCTAGGCCAGCATTTATTGTCCATCCCTAATTGACCCTTGTTTAGAAGGCATTCTTTTTTAGAGACAACCACATTGCTGTACATCTGAATGCCAGATAAAGATCACAGATTTCCTTCCCTAAAACCAGATGAGTTTCTGCAACAGTCAACAGTGGTTTCATTGTCATCATTGGACATTTAGCTCCATAGTTTATTATTCAATTCAAATTCCGCCATCTGCTATGGTTGGATGTGAATTCAGGTCCCCAGAGCATTACCCTGGATCTCTGGACTACCAGCCCAGTGACAATACCACTATGCCTTCCCCAGGTTGTGATGGGATGCCTACTAGAACTGCTGCAGTCCATCTGGCAGCTGTTAGGGAGCGGGTTCCAGGGATGTAACACATTTCTATATCGCCAGTTAAAGCAACATACGTAGTGGACAAGACAGTAACAGATACATTATGCATTAGTCACTATGTAGTATGGTGTGACATTAGTCATAATGTCACACCATGCCACATAGTGTCAGATCTCATTTCTATCCCACTGTAACACTGGCGCACGTTGACAGATATACAGTTCTACAAGTTGAAATGTCCTAAACTGCACCTGTCTTTATCTTGTCAACAAATGTATCTTTTTCCCCTATTTTCAGTGGAATACAACTTTAAGTGCCAATATTAAACCTGATTGCTCCTTCTGCAAGGACAAAAGGAGCAGTACGGCTATCACTTTCTTCATACTCACTCAGTGCATGATTAATTTCACAGTGCAGAATCACAGACCTGGTGTCACTTCTGAAACATATAAGGTCCTCGGGATCTTGACAGGGTGGATATGGAATGAAGCTTTCCTATATGGGAGAATTTAGCACTGGAGATCACTGTTTTGAAAAGGGGTCACCAAGTTAAGACAGAGATGAGGAGATTCTCTTTTCACTCTCAGGAGATAGTGAGTCATTGGAAACCTCTTCCTTGAAAGGAGGTGGAAGCAGAGTCTTTGAATATTTGTAAGGCAGAGCAAGGGGATAAAAGGTTAACGGGTCGGTGGGAATGTTGAGTTGAGGTTACAATCAGAGCAGCCTTGATCTTATGGAATGGTGGAGCAGGTGTTCAGCAGTTGCTCAGCACTCACTCTCACACTGAAATATGTAAGAGACAGGCAGATATAATCATAACAGCCTTCCAATTAAAATTGAAATCAATCTGTGCCAGAGGAATAGAATAGATATCCTATTGTCATATTCCAATGTCAACAGACCATCCAGCACCAACATTATACCTCCTACTGAACAAGATCAACAATAATATGTGAACATATGTATTAGGAGCAGGAGTAGACCACTTGGCTCCTCGAACCTGCTCTGCCATTCTTTAAGATCATGGCTGATTGGAATGTAACCTGAACCCCACATTCCTGCCTACCTGTCACATCATTTCACCCCCTTGTTAAACACAAACCTATCTGGCTCGGCCTTAAAAATACCCAAAGCCTCTGTTTCCACTGTGATTTGAGGAACAGAGATCCAAAGACTCACAACCCTCAGAGAAAAAAAATCTGCTCATCTCTGTATTAAAGAAGTGACCCCTTATTTTAAATAATGACCCTTAGTTCTGGATTCTACCACAAGAGGAAACATCCTCTCTACATCCACCCTGTCAAGACCCCTCAGGATCTTAAATGTTACCATTAAATCACCTCTTACTGTTCAAAATTCCAGTGGATATAAGCCTAAACTGCCCATCCTTTCCTTATAAGACAACCCAGTCATTCCGACAGCTATATTTATGAAGCTTCTTTAAAGTAACAAAAGATCCCAAGATGCTTCAAAGGCATACTGTGAGAGAAAGTAATCTCCCAGCCACATAAGGAGATACTAGGTTATTTAACTAAAAGATTAGCCAAAAGAGCTACGTTTTAAGGAATACCGTTGAGGAAGTTTGTGATATAGAGAGGTGTAGGTAGGGAATTCCAGAACTTTGGGCCTAGGCAATAAACAGCACATTGACAGAGATAGTGTCCATCCTACACTCACTTGTCAATTCAACACTGCCACAAAGTGACAGAGGGTGAGAGCTCCAGGATATATCATGACAAGATATTCCGCAGTGAAATCACAAAGCGCCAAAGAGTGCAAAATGCATGATCCATTTTATCTTCATGAGTCAATGCACACTGGCACCTGGCACCAGGGACTGACAGATTCATTATCTATCCTATACTGAATATAAAATTTAAAACTGCCACTTTGTACTCAATAGTGACTCACCTTTGAAACTTACATTAATGCACTGCACCAGGGAATGACAGAGGTAGTGTTCATCCTAGGCATATCTGTTAGTTCAGCATTGCCACAATATACCATAAAGAGGTAGATACAATATCAACTTATATTAACTGGTCAACTCAACATTGCCTCTGCAACAGGAATAGGCAGAAGCAGTGTCACAGAGCATCACTCTGATGGTGTTGCTTATAGCTGCTCCTGCCAATAGATCTGCTGTCATGGTGTGTCACGTTCACCTGCCTTGCAACATCCACACACATGCACTGTAGACAGTCTGCAAGCACTCTTCGAAGTCTCTCATCAACCCACACCTATGTTAAACCCTCTTTCTGCTGTCTCCATTAGCTCTCTCAAACGCATCTCGGTAGTTTCTTTCTCCTCTGAAGAAACAGCCAAAATACTGACATTTTCTTTTCTGGGAGTCACTTTTTTTAGTTTTCAGTTGGCTCTTGCAATTCTATATAGCTCATCATTTGTCTTATGGCCTGTATGTGGAATTTTAGCATTCACATTTTAAAGCCTCTGTTTCCTCCCACAGATCTCTACCTATTGCCCAGGTTTCTGATGCATTCAGGAAAGTGAGTAGAATGTAGCATCTTGTAAGTTTTTATCCTCATTACAAGATTGAGTCTGCTTGCTAACACATCCTTCATCTTCACAGTGTTTGTTGTAGCTATCTCTAACCTTCTAAATTCTGCCATCATGTCTGCCAACTTCTGTAACCATTCCTCTTAAATAGACAAACTTATCTTCTTCTTCCAGTGTGACAAGATCCAATTCAATCTTCATCCTAGATTCTGATAATGAATTCCTTCTGTCTTCCGTTTTTTTTTTTTAAATCTTTTTGTGTCCATACTCAATCCATATTTAAAACATTTAGATTCCATTTGATCTACAATATATGTAGGGTTTCAATCCAATCCACCAATAACATTAACAAGTTATTAGAAGGCAGTGCATTCACCCTTCTCAATAGCCCTCAGTGATGCACAATACCCAACGGTGACTGGTATATTAGCTGTGTCCTGCATTCATCAGAGAATGGCCAACATTACTAGATGGTAACAGAGGACAGAAGCATGTTCCTTCCTTCAGTCAATGGACAATCTTACTGTTAATACACGTGTTTGGGTCCATAAATCCTGGGAGGACATTTATTTTCTCTTTTTGTTATGTTATTCAGCAATTCAGCACAAAATTTAGTTCTTTAACTATAATATGCTGAAGCAAAACTCTTTAAAAGCAGACTGGTAGTTGTGGTCATGAATCAAACCAGATTCAGCTGCTTGAAATTGAGCCTTTCCCAGGATTATATCACCATCACCTAGGTGGAATAGATTTATGAGGGTTTTTTTGTTTGGTGTTTGCATTGCTTTTCATTCATTCAAGGCTAAGATTTATTGCCAATCTCCCGACTTGCTCTTGAGTAGCTTTTTTCTTTAATGTCGTTCATGGGATGAGGGCACTGCTGGCTAGGCCAGCATTTATTGTCCATCCCTAATTGACCCTTGTTTAGAAGGCATTCTTTTTTAGAGACAACCACATTGCTGTACATCTGAATGCCAGATAAAGATCACAGATTTCCTTCCCTAAAACCAGATGAGTTTCTGCAACAGTCAACAGTGGTTTCATTGTCATCATTGGACATTTAGCTCCATAGTTTATTATTCAATTCAAATTCCGCCATCTGCTATGGTTGGATGTGAATTCAGGTCCCCAGAGCATTACCCTGGATCTCTGGACTACCAGCCCAGTGACAATACCACTATGCCTTCCCCAGGTTGTGATGGGATGCCTACTAGAACTGCTGCAGTCCATCTGGCAGCTGTTAGGGAGCGGGTTCCAGGGATGTAACACATTTCTATATCGCCAGTTAAAGCAACATACGTAGTGGACAAGACAGTAACAGATACATTATGCATTAGTCACTATGTAGTATGGTGTGACATTAGTCATAATGTCACACCATGCCACATAGTGTCAGATCTCATTTCTATCCCACTGTAACACTGGCGCACGTTGACAGATATACAGTTCTACAAGTTGAAATGTCCTAAACTGCACCTGTCTTTATCTTGTCAACAAATGTATCTTTTTCCCCTATTTTCAGTGGAATACAACTTTAAGTGCCAATATTAAACCTGATTGCTCCTTCTGCAAGGACAAAAGGAGCAGTACGGCTATCACTTTCTTCATACTCACTCAGTGCATGATTAATTTCACAGTGCAGAATCACAGACCTGGTGTCACTTCTGAAACATATAAGGTCCTCGGGATCTTGACAGGGTGGATATGGAATGAAGCTTTCCTATATGGGAGAATTTAGCACTGGAGATCACTGTTTTGAAAAGGGGTCACCAAGTTAAGACAGAGATGAGGAGATTCTCTTTTCACTCTCAGGAGATAGTGAGTCATTGGAAACCTCTTCCTTGAAAGGAGTTGGAAGCAGAGTCTTTGAATATTTGTAAGGCAGAGCAAAGGTGTAAAAGGTTACTGGTAGGTGGGAATGTGGAGTTGAGGTTACAATCAGAGCAGCCTTGATCTTATTGAATGGTGGAGCAAGTGTTCAGCAGTTGGTCAGCACTCACTCTAACACTGAAATATGTAAGAGACTGGCAGATATAATCATAGCAGCCTTCCAATTAAAAAATAAATCAATCAGTGTCAGAGGGATACAATAGATCTCCTATTGTCTTATTCCAATGTCGACAGACCATCCAGCACCAACATTACACCTCCGACTGAACAAGATCAACAATAAAATGTGAAGATATGAATTGGGAACAGGAGCAGACCCCTTGGCTCCTCGAAACTGCTCTGCCATTATTTAAGATCATAGCTGATCGGAATGTAAACTCAACCCCACATTCCTGCCTACCTGTCACATCATCTCACCCCCTTGTTAATCACAAACCTATCTGGCTCTGCCTTAAAAATACCCAAAGCCTCTGTTTCCACTGTGATTTGAGGAACAGAGATCCAAAGACTCACGATCCTCTGAGAAAATAAAAATCTGCTCATCTCTGTCTTAAATAAGGTGACCCATTATTTTAAATAATGACCCTTAGTTCTGGATTCTCCCACAAGAGGAAACATCCTCTCCACATCCACCCTGTCAAGACCCGTCAGGATCTTAAATGTTACAATTAAATCACCTCTTACTGTTCAAAATTCCAGTGGATATAATCCTAACCTGCCCATCCTTTCCTTATAAGACAACCCAGTCATTCCGACAGCTATATTTATGAAGCTTCTTTAAAGTAACAAAAGATCCCAAGATGCCTCAAATGCATATTGTGAGAGAAAGTATTCTCCCAGCCACATAAGGAGATACTAGGTTATATAACTAAAAGATTAGCCAAAAGAGCTACGTTTTAAGGAACACTGTAGAGGAAGAGTGTGATATAGAGAGGTGTAGGTAGGGAATTCCAGAACTTAGGGCCTAGGCAATAAACAGCACATTGACAGGCATAGTGTCCATCCTACACTCACTTGTCAATTCAACACTGCCACAAAGTGACAGAGGGTGAGAGCTCCAGGATATATCATGACAAGATACTCCACAGTGAAATCACACAGCACCAAAGAGTGCAAAATGCAGGATCCATTTTATCTTCATGAGTCAATGCCACACTGGCACATGGCACCAAGGAATGATAGATTCATTATGTATCCTATACTGAATATAAAATTTAAAACTGCCACACTTTGTACTAAATAGTGACTCACCTTTGAAACTTTCATTAATGCACTGCACCAGGGACTGACAAAGGTAGTGTTCATCCTAGGCATATCTGGAGTTCAGCATTGCCACAATATACCATAAAGAGGTAGATACAATATCAACTTATATTAACTGGTCAACTTAACATTGCCTCTGCATCAGGAATAGGCAGAAGCAGTGTCACAGAGCATCACTCACCTGGTGGTGTTGCTTATAGCTACTCCTGCCAATAGATCTGCTGTCATGGTGTGCCACATTCACCTGCCTTGAACCATCCACACACATGCACTGTAAATCGACTGCCAGCACTCTTCGAAGTCTCTCATCAACCTACACCTATGTTAAACCCTCTTTCTGCTGCCTCCACTTTGCTCTCTCAAACGCATCTCTGTAGTTTCTTTCTCCTCTGAAGAAACAACCAAAATGCTGACATCTTCTTTCCTGGGAGTCACTTTTTTTAGATTTCAGTTGGCTCTTACAATTCCATATAACTCTTCATTTGTCTTATGGCCTGTATGTGGAATTTTAGCATTCACATTTTAAAGTCTCTGTTTCCTCCCACAGATCTTTACCTATTGCCCAGCTTTCTGATGCATTCAGGCAAGTGACTAGAATGTAGCATCTTGTGTGTTTTTATCCTTGTTACAAGTTTGAGTCTGCTTGCTAATACATCCTTCATCTTCACAGTTTTTGTTCTGCCTATCTCTCTTCTTCTAAATTCTGCCAACACGTCTGCCATCTTCTGTAACCATTCCTCATAAATAGACAAACTTATCTTCTTCTAGTGTGACAAGATCCAATTCAATCTTCATTCTAGATTCTGATCATGAATTCCTTCTGACTTCCACTTTTTTTTTTAATCATTTTCTATCCATACTCAATCCATATTTAAAACATTTAGATTCCATTTGATCTACAATATCTGTAGGGTTTCTTCTGATTTGGCAATAGCACTTTGTTGACAATGTACCACAAGTGCGTTCTGTTCTTGCCCCATATTTCTACCCCTGGAATGACATCTAATTATACTTTTAAACATTTTTTTCTAAAACACCTAAATGTTCATTGTGTGTACAAATGGGCTCCCACCAGGCAATCAAAATTGACACACAATAGCATTAACTGTCAGATACATGTTTTTCCTTTTCCCCAGTGAATCTGACAATTGCAATATACGGAGTCTCACAACTGCAGTACAATGGGCCACACTTTTCCTGTCTCAAAGTGACTTGCCAATCCCCCAATAACTAGTTCTGTCGAAGGGTCATGAGGACTCGAAACGTCAACTCTTTTCTTCTCCGCCGATGCTGCCAGACCTGCTGAGTTTTTCCAGGTAATTCTGTTTTTGTCCCCAATAACATTAACCAGTAATAACAGTGGCTGTGCATTCACCCTTTTCAATAGCCCTCAGTGATGCACAATACCCAATGGTTATTAGCATATTAGCTGTCTCCTGCATTCATCAGAGGATGACCAACATTATTATATGCTAACAGAGGACAGAAGCATCTTCTTTCCTTCAGTCAATTGGATATGCTGAAGCAAAACTATTTAAAACAGAATAGTATTTGTGGTCATGAATCAAACTAAATTCAACTGCTTGCATTTCATCCATTCTCAGGATTATATCGCCATCAACTAGGTGGAATAGAATTATGAGGGTGTTCTTGTTTGGTTTTTGCTTTGCTTTTCATTCATTCAAGGCTAACATTTATTGCCAATCCCCACTTGCTCTTGAGTGGCCTTTTTTTAAAGTCGTTCATGGGATGTGGGCTTCGCTGGCTGGGACAGCATTTATTGCCCATCCCTAATTGCCCCTTGTTTAGAAAGGATTCTTTTTTAGAGACAACCACATTGCTGTACATCTGAAAGCCAGATAAAGATCACAGATTTCCTTTCATTAATCCGGACGAGTTTTTGCAACAATCAACAGTGGTTTCATTGTCATCATTAAACATTTAGCTCCGGATATTTTTATTGAATTCAAATTCCACCATCTGCTATGGTTGGATTTAAACCTTGGTCCCCAGAGCATTACCCTGGATCTCTGGACTTCCAGCCCAGTGACAATACCACTATGCCTTCCCCAGGTTGTGATGGGTATGCCTACGGGAACTGTTGCAGTCCACCTGGCAGCTGTTAGGGAGCGGGTTCCAGGGATGTAACACATTCCTATATCACCAGTTAAAGCAACATATGTAGTGGACAAGAGAGTGACAGATACTTTATGCATTAGTCACTACGTGGTATGTTGTGACATTAGTCATAATGTCACACCATACCACATAGTTTCAGATCTCATTTCTATCCCATTGTAACACTGGCACACGTTGACAGATATATTGTTCCACAAATTGAAATGTCCTACTCTGCACCTGTCTTTATCTTGTCAACAAATGTTTCTTTTACTCCTATTTTCAATGGAATACAACTTTAAATGCCAAGATTAAATCTGATTGCTCCTTCTGCAAGGACACAAGGGGCAGTGCAGCTTGCTTTTTTTTCATACTCACTCAGTGCATGATTAATTTCACCATGCAGAATCACAGACCTGGTATCACTTCTGAAACATATAAGATCCTCTGGGGTCTTGACAGGGAGGATATGGAAGCAATTTTTCCGTTATGGGAGAATCTAGAACTGGAGATCACTGTTTTGAAAAGGGATCACCCAGTTAAGACAGAGATGAGGAGATTGTCTTTTCAATCTCAGGAGATAGTGGGTCTTTGGAAACCTCTTCCTTGAAAGGAGGTGGAAGCAGAGTCTTTGAATATTAGTAAGGCAGAGCAAAGGGGTAAAAGGTTACTGGTAGGTGGGAATTTGGAGTTGACGTTACAATCAGAGAAGCCTTGATCTTATGGAATGGTGGAGCAGGTGTTCAGCAGTTGGTCAGCACTCACTCTAACACTGAAATATGTAAGAGACTGGCAGATATAATCATAGCAGCCTTCCAATTAAAAAATAAATCAATCAGTGTCAGAGGGATAAAATAGATCCCCTATTGTCTTATTCCAATGTCAAGAGACCATCCAGCACCAACATTACATCTCCTATTGAACAAGATCAACAATAACATGTGAACATATGAATTAGGAGCAGGAGGAGACCACTTGGCTCCTCGAACCTGCTCTGCCATTCTTCAAGATCATGGCTGATCGAAATGTAACCTGTACCCCACATTCCTGCCTACCTGTAATATCATCTCACCCCTTTGTTAATCACAAACCTATCTGGCTCTGCCTTAAAAATACCCAAAGCCCCTGTTTCCACTGTCATTTGAAGAACAGAGATCCAAACACTCAGAACCCTCTGAGAGAAAGAAAATCTTCTCATCCCTGTCTTAAATAAGTGACCCCTTATTCTAAATAATGACCCTTAGTTCTGGATTCTCCCACAAGAGGAAACATCCTCTCCACATCCACCCTGTCAAGACCCCTCAGGATCTTAAATGTTACCATTAAATCACCTCTTACTGTTCAAAATTCCAGTGGATATAAGCCTAACCTGCCCATCCTTTCCTTATAAGACAACCCAATCATTCCGACAGCTATATTTATGAAGCTTCTTTAATGTAACAAAAGATCCCAAGATGCCTCAAATGCATATTGTGAGAGAAAGTATTCTCCCAGCCACATGAGGAGATACTAGGTTACATAACTAAAAGATTAGCCAAACGAGCTACGTTTTAAGGAATACCGTAGAGGAAGTGTGTGATATAGTGAGGTGTAGGTAGGGAATTCCAGAACTTAGGGCCGAGGCAATAAACAGCACATTGACAGAGATAGTGTCCATCCTACAATCACTTGTCAATTCAACACTGTCACATAGTGACAGAGGGTGAGAACTCCAGGATATATCATGACAAGATATTCCACAGTGAAATCACACAGCACCAAAGAGTGCAAAATGCATGATCCATTTTATCTTCATGAGTCAATCCCACACTGGCACCTGGCTCCAGGGAATGACAGATTCATTATGTATCCTATACTGAATATAAAATTTAAAATTGTCACTTTGTACTCAATAGTGACTCACCTTTGAAACTTACATTAATGTACTGCACCAGGGACTGACAGAGGTAGTGTTCATCCTTGGCATATCTGGTCGTTCAGCATTGCCACAATATACCATAAAGATACAATATCGACTTATATTAACTGGTCAACTCAACATTGCCTCTGCAACAGAAATAGGCAGAAGCAGTGTCACATAGCATCACTCCCCTGTTGGTGTTGCTTATAGCTACTCCTGCCAATAGATCTGTTGTCATGGTGTGCCACACTCACCTGCCTTGCACCATCCACACACATGCACTGTAGATCGACTGCAAGCACTCTTCGAAGTCTCATCAACCTATAGCTATGTTAAACCCACTTTCTGCTGCCTCCACTTTGCTCTCTCAAACGCATCTCTGTAGTTTCTTTCTTCTCTGAAGAAACAGCCAAAATGCTGACATTTTCTTTCCTGGGTGTCACTTTTTTTAGATTTCAGTTGGCTCTTACAATTCCATATAACTCTTCATTTGTCTTATGGCCTGTATGTGGAATTTTAGCATTCAAATTTTAAAGCCTCTGTTTCCTCCCAAAGATCTTTACCTATTGCCCAGCTTTCTGATGCATTCAGGCAATTGATTAGAATGTTGCATCTTGTGAGTTTTTATCCTCGTTACAAGTTTGAGTCTGCTTGCTAACACATCCTTCATCTTCACAGTGTTGCTTCTGGCTATCTCTATCTAAATTCTGCCATCTTCTGTAACCATTCCTCTTAAATAGACAAACTTATCTTCTTCTTCCAGTGTGACAAGATACAATTCAATCTTCCTCCTAGATTCTGATAAAGAATTCCTTCTGACTTCGATTGTTTTTTTAAAATCATTTTCTATCCATACCCAATCCATATTCAAAACATTTAGATTCCATTTGATCTACAATATGTGTAGGGTTTCTACTGATTCGGCAATAGCACTTTGTTGACAATGTACCACAAGTGTGTTCTGTTCTTGCCCCGTATTTTTTACCCCTGGAAGGACATCTAATTATGCTTTTAAACTTTTTTACTAAAAGATCTAAGTGTTTGTTGTGTGTACAAATAGACACCCACCAGGCAATCAAAATTGACACACAACAGCAGGAACTTTCAGATACATGTTTATGCTTTTACCCAGTGAATCTGACATTTGCAATATACGGAGACTCTCAACAGCAGTACTATGGGCCACAAATTTCCTGTCTCAAAGTGACTTGCCAATCCCCCAATAACATTAACCAGTAATAACAGTAGCTATGCATTCACCCTTCTCAAAAGCCCTCAATAATGCACAATATCCAATGGTGACTGGTATATTAGCTGTCTCCTGCACTCATCAGATGATGGCCAACATTATTATATGGTAACAGAGGACAGAAGCATTTTCTTTCCTTCAGTCAATGGACAATCTTACTGTTTATATAACTCTTTGGGACTGTAAGGCCTGGGAGGGCATTTTTTTTATCTCTTTTTATTATGTTATTCAGCAATTAAGCACAAAATTTAGTTCTTAAACTATAATATGCTGAAGCAAAACTGTTTAAAAACAGACTGATAGTTGTGGTCATGAATCGAACTAAATTCAGCTGCTTGGAATTCAGCCATTTCCAGGATTATATCACGATCACCTAGGTGGAATAGAATTATGAGGGTGTTTTTGTTTGGTTTTGTTTTGCTTTTCATTCATTCACTGCTAACATGTATTGCCCATCCCTAATTGTCCCTTGCTTAGAAGGCATTCTTTTTTACAGTCAAGCACATTCCTGTACGTCTAAGGGCCAGGTAATGATGACAGATTTTCTTTCCTAAAACCAGATGAGTTTTTGCAAAAATCAACAGTGGTTTCATTGTCATCATTAGATATTTAGCTCCAGATTTTGTTGTTGAATTCAAATTCCACCACTTGCTATGGTTGGATTTGAACCCAGGTCCTCAGAGCATTACCCTGGATCCCTGGACAATACCACTGATGACAATACCACTATGCCTTCCCCAGTTGTGATGGGGTGCCTACTGGAACTGCTGCAGTCCATCTGGCAGCTGTTAGGGAGCGGGTTCCAGAGTTGTAACACATTCCTGTATATCTAGTTAAAGCAAGATACATAGTGGACAAGAGAGTAACAGATACATTATGTATTAGTCACTGTCATAATGTCACACCATACCACATAGTGTCAGATCTCATTTCTATCCCATTGTAACACTGGCACACGTTGACAGATACATTGTTCCTCAAATTGAAATGTCCGACTCTGCACCTGTCTTTATCTTGTCAACAAATGTTTCTTTTTGCCCCTGTTTTCAGTGGAATACAAATTTAAATGCCAAGATTAAATCTGATTGCTCCTTCTGCAAGGACACAAGGAGCAGTGCAGCTTGCTCTTTATTCATACTCACTCAGTGCATGATTAATATCACAGTGCAAAATCACAGACCTGGTATTACTTCTGAAACATATAAGATCCTCGGGGTCTTGACATGTTGGATATGGAAGGAATCTTTCCTTTATGGGAGAATTTAGAACTGCAGATCACTGTTTTGAAAAGGGGTCACCAAGTTAAGACAGAGATGAGGAGATTCTCTTTTCACTCTCAGGAGATAGTGAATCTTTGGAAACCTCTTCCTTGAAAGGAGGTGGAAGCAGAGTCTTTGAATATTTGTAAGGCAGACCAAAGGCGTAAAAGGTTATTGGGTAGGTGGGAATGTTGAGTTGAGGTTACAATCAGAGCAGCCTTGATCTTATTGAATGATGGAGCAGGTGTTCAGCAGTTGGTCAGCACTCACTCTAACACTGAAATATGTAAGAAACAGGCAGATATAATCATAGCAGCCTTCCAATTAAAATTGAAATCAATCTGTGCAGAGGAATACAATAGATATTCCATTGTCATATTCCAATGTTAACAGACCATCCAGCACCAACATTACACCTCCTACTGAACAAGATCAACAATAACATGTGAACATATGTATTAGGATCAGGAGTAGATCTCTTGCCTTCTCAAACCTGCTCTGCCATTCTTTAAGATCATAGCTGATCGGAATGTAACCTGAACCCCACATTCCTGCCTACCTGTGACATCATCTCACCCCCTTGTTAATCACAAACCTATCTGGCGCTGCCTTAAAAATACCCAAAGCCTCTGTTTCCACTGTCATTTGTGGAACAGAGATCCAAAGACTCACAACCGTCTGGGAGAAAAAAAATCTGCTCATCTCTGTCTTAAATAAGCGACCCCTTATTTTAAATAATGACCCTTAGTTCTGGATTCTCCCACAAGAGGAAACATCCTCTCCACATCCACCCTGTCAAGACCCGTCAGGATCTTAAATGTTACAATTAAATCACCTCTTACTGTTCAAAATTCCAGTGGATATAAGCCTATCCTGCCCATCCTTTCCTTATAAGACAACCCAGTCATTCCAACAGCTATATTTATAAAGCTTCTTTAATGTAACAAAAATCCCAAGATGCTTCGCAAGCATATTGTGAGAGAAAGTATTCACCCAGCCACATAAAGAGATGCTAGGTTATATAACTAAAAGATTACCCAAAAGAGCAATGTTTTAAGGAATATCTTAGAGGAAGTGTGTGATATAGAGAGGTGTAGATAGGGAATTCTAAACTTTGGGCGTAAATAATAAATAGCACATTGCCATAGATAGTGTTCATCCTACACTCACTTGTCAATTAAACACTGCCACAAAGTGACAGAGGGTGAGAGCTCCAGGATATATCATGACAACATGTCCCTCAGTGAAATCACACAGCACCAGAGAGTGCAAAATGCATGATCCATTTTATCTTCATGAGTCAGTGCCACACTGGCACCTGGCACCAGGGACTGACAGATTCATTATGTATCCTATACTGAATATAAAATTTAAAACTGCCACTTTGTACTCAATAGTGACTCACCTTTGAAACTTACATTAATGCACTGCACCAGGGACTGACAGTGGTAGTGTTCATCCTAGGCATATCTGTTAGTTCAGCATTGCCACAATATGCCATAAAGAGGCAGATACAATATCAGCTAATATTAACTGGTCAACTAAACATTGCCTCTGCAACAGGAATAGGCAGAAGCAGTTTCACATAGCATCACTCACCTCTTGGCATTGCATGTAGCTACTCCTGCCAATAGATCTGCTGTCATGGTGTGCCTTATTCATCTGCCTTGCACCATCCACACACATGCACTGTAGCTTGACTGCAAGCACTCTTTAAAGTCTGTCATCAACCTACACCTATGTTGAATCCTCTTTCTGCTGCCTCCACTTTGCTCCTCAAAAGCATCCCTGTAGTTTCTTTCTCCTCTGAAGAAACAGCCAAAATGCTGCCATTTTCTTTTCTGGGAGTCATTTTTTTTTGATTTCAGTTAGCTGTTGCAATTCCAAATACCTCTTCGTTTGTATTGTGGTCTGTATTTGGAATCTGTTTCCTCCACAGATCTCTACCTTTTACCCATGTTTCTGATGCATTCAGGAAAGTGACTCGAATGTAGCATCCTGTAGGTTTTTATCCTAATTACAAAATTGAGTCTTCTTGCTAACACATCCTTCATCTTCACAGTGTTTGTTGTAGCTATCTCTATCCTTCTAAATTCTGCCATCACATCTGCCATCCTCTGTAACCATTCCTCCTGAATGGACAAACTTATCTTCTTCTTCCAGTGTGACAAGATCCAATTCAATCTTCATCCTAGATTCTGATAATGAATTCCTTCTGTTTTCCGTTGTTTTTTTTTAAATCTTTTTGTGTCCATACTCAATCCATATTCAAAATATTTAGATTCCATTTGATCTACAATATGTGTAGGGTTTCGTCTGATTTGGCAATAGCACTTTGTTGACAATGTACCACAAGTTCTTGCCCCATATTTCTACCCCTGGAAAGATATCTAATTATACTTTTAAACTTTTTTACTAAAACATCTAAATGTTGATAGTGTTTACAAATTGACACCCCCAGGCAATCAAAATTGACACACAATAGCAGTAACGGTCAGATACATATTTATGCTTTTCCCCAGTGAATCTGACATTTGCAATATATGGAGACTCACAACTGCAGTGCTCTGGGCCACACTTTTCCTGTCTCAAAGTGACTTGCCAATCCCCCAATAACATTAACCTGTAATAACAGTGGCTGTGCATTCACCCTTTTCAATAGCCCTCAGTGATGCACAATACCCAATGGTTATTAGCATATTAGCTGTCTCCTGCATTCATCAGAGGATGACCAACATTGTTATATGGTAACAGAGGACAGAAGCATGTTCTTTCCTTCAGTCAATGGACAATCTTACTGTTTATACAAGTGTTTGGGTCTGTTAGGCCTGGGAGTACATTTTTTCTCTCTTTTTGTTATGTTATTCAGCATAAAATTTAGTTATTTAACTAAATGCTGAAGCAAAACTGTTTAAAAGCAGACTGGTAGTTGTGGTCATGAATCAAATTAGAATCAGCTGCTTGCAATTCAGCCATTCCCAGGATTAAATCACCATCACCTAGGTGGAAAGCTTGGCCTAAATAGCCAAGTGGTTATGGTACTGGGTTTGTAACCCCAAGATCAAGAGTTCAAATCTTACAATGGCAAACTATAAAACAATGTAACTTCATCTGAATAGGAACAGATGGCAGTCACCCAAGCCAAGCTTCATTTTAAGCTTGGCCTAAATAGCCAAGTGGTTATGGGACTGGGCTTGTAACCTCAAGATCAAGTGTTCAAATCTCACAATGGCAAACTATGTAATTTCATCTGAAAGAGATGGAAACCAGTTTGTACTCGAAAGAGTTACACACTTTCATCTTAGCTTGGCCTAAATAGCCAAGTGGTTATGGTACTGGGCTTGTAACCCCAAGATCAAGAGTTCAAATCTCACAATGGCAAACTATGAAACAATGTCACTTCATCTGAAACAGATGGAAACAGGTTTACTCAAAAGAGTATCAAGAGTTCAAATCTCACAATGGCAAAACTATGAAATGGAAGAGACATTGAACAAATATTTGCTTGGCCTAAATAGCCAAGTGGTTATGGTACTGGGTTTGTAACCCCAAGATCAGGAGTTCAAATCTCACAATGGCAAACTATGAAACAATGTAACTTCATCTGAAACAGATGGAAACATGTTTACTCAAAAGAGTATCACCTAGGTGGAAAGCTTGGCCTAAATAGCCAAGTGGTTATGGTACTGGGTTTGTAACCCCAAGATCAAGAGTTCAAATCTTACAATGGCAAACTATAAAACAATGTAACTTCATCTGAATAGGAACAGATGGCAGTCACCCAAGCCAAGCTTCATTTTAAGCTTGGCCTAAATAGCCAAGTGGTTATGGTATTGGGTTTGTAACCCCCAGATCAAGTGTTCAAATCTCACAATGGCATACTATGGAACAATGTGACTTCATCTGAAACAGATGGAAACAGGTTTGTACTCGAAAGAGTATCAAGAGTTCAAATCTCACAATGGCAAACTATGAAACAATATAACTTCATCTGAAACAGATGGAAACGGGTTTGTACTCGAAAGAGTTACATCTTTAAGAGGCTTGGCCTAAATAGCCAAGTGGTTATGGTACTGGGTTTGTAACCCTAAGATCAAGAGTTCAAATCTCACAATGGCAAACTATGAAACAATGTAACTTCTTGGCTTGGCCTAAATAGCCAAGTGGTTATGGTACTGGGTTTGTAATCCCAAGATCAAGAGTTCAAATCTCACAATGGCAAAAACTATGTAACTTCATCTGAAACAGATGGAAACGGGTTTGTATTCAAAAGAATCACCTAGGTGGAAAGCTTGGCCTAAATAGCCAAGTGGTTATGGTACTGGGTTTGTAACCCCAAGATCAAGAGTTCAAATCTCACAATGGCAAAACTATAAAAAAAACACTTTGACCAAAGCCCATAGGGCTTGGCCTAAATAGCCAAGTGGTTATGGTACTGGGTTTGTAACCCCCAGATCAAGAGTTCAAATCTCACAATGGCAAACTATGAAACAATGTAACTTCATCTGAAACAGATGGAAACAGGTTTACTCAAAAGAGTATCAAGAGTTCAAATCTCACAATGGCAAACTATGAAACAATGTAACTTCATCTGAAACAGATGGAAATGGATTTACTCAAAAGAGTATCACCTAGGTGGAATTTGAAAGATTTAAAAGATTAATACCTAGGTGGACGCGGTGGTCTTCCATCTGAACGTTCCCCTGTTTGGACAGAATTCCACATTGGCCCCAAGCCCCGAACCCTCCCTCGGGTGCTGGTGCCCCGCAATATGAGCCGCCTCAGGGACATGCCCTCCGTGCCTTTTGGCACGGCAAAGAGGGGCTTTTTGTATGGACTGCTGCTGCACACCTTCCATTTTCTCGCCCTTGTCCGTCGACCGGACACGCCCTGGCGTGCCTTGTTGCCGTCCGGCGGCGGAGGCCCTCGATGGGAGGCCCTCTACGGAGGTGTCCACCCCCTTTCTATCGGGGACCTGGGTTGGAGGGTATTGCATGCAGCAGTCCCTTATAATAAGAGGATGCATTGGTTCGCGGACTCTCAGGACACGTGCCCTTTTTGCGGTCTTGTGGAGTCCGTGGACCATGTATACATAGGGTGTTGTAGGCTGCACTCCCTTTTTAGTTATTTGAAAAACCTTTTATTGATGTTTTGTTTGCACTTCAGCCCCACGCTCCTGATCTATGGGCACCCGGTGCGGAAGGGGGTCGGGAAGGAGGAGGACCTCCTCGTGAACCTGCTCCTGGGCCTGGCCAAGTTGGCCGTTAACAGGTCCAGGCAGCGGGCGATCGACGGGGGAGTCCCGCCCGATTGTTTGTCCCTCTTCCGCGGCTACGTTCGCTGCCGGATGTCCCTGGAGAAGGAGCACGCGGTGTCTGCTGGCACTCTCGAGGCCTTCCGTGCTCGGTGGGCACCGCGGGGACTGGGGTGTTTTGTTGACCCCTTTAATTACATTTTGATTTAAAGTTTGTAAGTTTCCTTTAAACTTTGTTCTTGGTTTTACAGCTGACCTGAATTAGGGGCTGTGCCTGATTTCTCCCAATTTTGTTGATTTGGTTTTCATTTAAAAGATTATCACCTAGGTGGAATTTAAAAGATTTAAAAGATTAATACCTAGGTGGACGCGGTGGTCTTCCATCTGAACGTTCCCCTGTTCGGACAGAATTCCACATTGGCCCCAAGCCCCGAACCCTCCCTCGGGTGCTGGTGCCCCGCAATATGAGCCGCCTCGGGGACATGCCCTCCGTGCCTTTTGGCACGGCAAAGAGGGGCTTTTTGTATGGACTGCTGCTGCACACCTTCCATTTTCTCACCCTTGTCCGTCGACCGGACACACCCTGGCGTGCCTTGCTGCCGTCCGGCGGCGGAGGCCCTCGATGGGAGGCCCTCTACGGAGGTGTCCTCCCCCTTTCTATCGGGGACCTGGGTTGGAGGGTGTTGCATGCAGCAGTCCCCTATAATAAGAGGATGCATAGGTTCATGGACTCTCAGGACACGTGCCCTTTTTGCGGTCTTGTGGAGTCCGTGGACCATGTATACATAGGGTGTTGTAGGCTGCACTCACTTTTTAGTTAATTGAAAAACCTTTTATTGATGTTTTGTTTGCACTTCAGCCCCACGCTCCTGATCTATGGGCACCCGGTGTGGAAGGGGGTCGGGAAGGAGGAGGATCTCCTCGTGAACCTACTCCTGGGCCTAGCCAAGTTGGCCATTAACAGGTCCAGGCAGCGGGCGATCGACGGGGGAGTCCCGCCCGATTGTTTGTCCCTTTTCGGCGGCTACGTTCACTGCCGGATGTCCCTGGAGAGGGAGCACGCGGTGTCTGCTGGCACTCTCGAGGCCTTCCGTGCTCGGTGGGCACCGCGGGGACTGGGGTGTTTTGTTGACCCCTTTAATCACATTTTGATTTAAAGTTTGTAAGGTTCCTTTAAATTTTTGTCCTTGGTTTTACAGCTGACCTGAATTAGGGGCTGTGCCTGCTTTATCCCAATTTTGTTGATTTGGTTTTCATTTAAAAGATTATCACCTAGGTGGAATAGAATTATGAGGGGTTTTTTTTGTTTGGTGTTTGCATTGCTTTTCATTCATTCAAGGGTAACATTTATTGCCAATCCCCATGTGGTCTTGAGTAGCTGTTTTCTTTAATGTCATTCATGGGATGTAGGCATCACTGGCTAGGCCAGCATTTATTTCCCATCCCTAATTGCCCCTTGTTTAGAAGGCATTTTTTTTAGAGACAACCACATTGCTGTACATCTGAAGGCCAGATAAAGATCACAGATTTCCTTCCCTAAAACCAGATGAGTTTTTGCAACAATTAACAGTGGTTTCATTGTCATCATTAGACATTTAGCTCCATATTTTATTATTCAATTCAAATTCCACCATCTGCTATGGTGTGAATTTGAACCCAGGTCCTGGACTACCAACCTAGTGACGATACCACTTTGCCTTCCCCAGGTTGTGATGGGGTGCCTACTGGAACTGCTGCAGTCCACCTGGCAGCTGTTAGGGAGCGGGTTCCAGGGTTGTAACACATTCCTATATTGTCAGTTAAAGCAACATATGTAGTGGACAAGAGATTGACAGATGCATTATGCATTAGTCACCTTGTGGTATGGTGTGACATTAGTCATAATGTCACACCATACCACATAGTGTCAGATCTCATTTCTATCCCATTGTAACACTGGCACACGTTGACAGATATACTGTTCTACAAATTGAAATGTCCTACTCTGCACCTGTCTTTATCTTGTCAACAAATGTTTCTTTTCCCCCTATTTTCAGAGGAAAACAACTTTAAATGCCAAGATTAAATCTGATTGCTCCTTCTGCAAGGACACAAGGAGCAGTGCAGCTTGCTCTTTCTTCATACTCACTCAGTGCATGATTAATTTCACAGGGCAGATTCACAGACCTGGTATCACTTCTGAACCATATAAAATCCTTGGGGGTCTTGACAGGGTGGATATGGAAAGAAGCTTTCCTTTGTGGGAGAATCTAGAACTAGCGATCACTGTTTTGAAAATGGGTCACCCAGTTAAGACAGAGATGAGGAGGTTTTCTTTTCATTCCCAGGAGATAGTGAGTCTTTGGAAACCTCTTCCTTGAAAGGAGGTGGAAGCAGTGTCTTTGTATATTTGTAAGGCAGAGCAAAGGGGTAAAAGGTTATCGGTGGGAACGTGGAGTTGAGGTTACAATCAGAGCAGCCTTGATCTTATTGAATGGTGGAGCAGGCTCGAGGGACTAGTTGGCCTACTCCTGCTCTTAACTCATATGTTCCAATGTTTGCATGTCCTTCTGTCATAGGCTCCGATACAGTCAGATCAGCAGTGATATCAACTTCGAGATCTATATTATGAATCACAATTGACATGGAGCATAGCTTGATTCCCATTGAAGAGACCACTCTAACTGATAGATCTGTTTCTCTTCCTTGTTCAGGTGTAAGAAGAGTTAGACACTGAAGCTGATGTTAATCCACACTGGCAGCTGTACACCAATGGTCGAATTCAACAGAGGACCATAAAGCTCAGTTAATCTCCTAAACCAA
The DNA here is from genome assembly GCF_017639515.1 of Carcharodon carcharias. Taxonomy (NCBI): domain Eukaryota; kingdom Metazoa; phylum Chordata; class Chondrichthyes; order Lamniformes; family Lamnidae; genus Carcharodon; species Carcharodon carcharias. Next base: position 1,195,703 of record NW_024470814.1, on the reverse strand, counting down.
ATCTGCTTCAGAGAAATATACTGATATTCTCAAAAGGTAAGATGCTTCGACTAAGGTGGAAGAAGAAACAGTGTCCAACAGTCATGCAGAACAAAACAGTATGCACAAAAAGCATGTCAGTTATGTCATGAATTTCACAGGATTGTATAATAGATACCAAATGGAAGTCACATTTCTACTACACACTACAGTCTCAAAGACATGGAATAGTAGCTACACAGGCACAATGAATGACAAATTGAGAATGAATTGCAATCACATACCATATCAGTTGCCGCATATATTCCACACTCATACACACCACCAGAGACACTCATTTAAAACTAATCCAAATATTTACTCAATATCTGTTAAAGCATTAAGCTCATAGAGATGTACAGTACCAAATAATCTTAGAATAACAGCATCACAGAAACTGTTAGACAGAGATATAAATAGAAAACTGAAAAACATTATAGATATATTTAAGGATAGGAAGATATATTGAGAAATGCAGGATGAAATTTCCATTCACAGATAATATAGGAGACTGTTACAAGCTGAATCAATCATCAACTCAAAATAACACAGTAATGAGTGTATATAAACCAGAGATTGAACCCAAGATTGAAAGGTACACAATGAATGAATCTTACACTCACTGTACCAGAAACATATATTGAACGAGTCTCAATCTCAAATCAGACATCCGGAACCTGAGAGAATGAGCCTGGAATCCAAACTAATTCACAATAGTGATCCATTGATGCCAAATGGATCCCAAACTCGGCCACAACATGAGATGCAGAACCAATGCTAAACTCATGCACAGTAGTAGAGACATCCAGGTACATAAATAATTTCATGGACATATTTATTGGAGATTGACATATGTAGAATAAATTACCTGTGAGTTTAAGGTGACAGGGTCTGAAATTCAGACTCTCACACTCACATTCAGTGCATGAAGTGAGAGCTTCCTTTGTTTAAGACTGAGGACAGAAGCAGAAAGTGTGAAACAGAACGAAAGTGGCCAGTGGCACTTTCAATTACATTTGCATTATTTTAAATTTAAAAGAATAACAGCATTCAACAGTTTGCAGGTGATTGGAATGAAACTAGTGATAAGCAAATGGTTGATAGCAATAAGGTCAGTTACACACATCAAGATGACAGAGACCGGATGCTGTAATGCACAGAAACATGATGAGGTGTGTGACATGACAGATTTTGGAGGAATAATATTCAAAGGCAGCACCATATTTCTCCACAATTTTGAAAAGTGTGGATGAGAGGTTGGACCTTGATGTCCATTTATAAACTGAATCGCAGAACTGTTATGGTGTAGAAGGAGATCATTCATCCCATCGTGTCTGCACTGGCTCTCTGAGCATTTTAACTTAATGCCAATCCCCTGCCTTTTCCCGGTAACCCCGCACATTGTTTCTATTTAGATAATCATCCAATGCCCTGTTGAATGCCTCAATTGAACCTACCTCCACCATACTTCCAGGCTGTGCATTCCAAACCCTAACTACTCGCTGTGTGAAAAAGCATTTTCTCACCTTGTATTTGCTCCTTTTGCAAAACACTTTAAAACTGTGCCCTTTGGTTCTTGATCCATTTGCGAGCGGGAACAATTTATCCCTATCTACTCTGTCCAGACTCCACATTATTTTGAAAACTTCTATCAATCCTCCTCTCAGCCTTCTCCTCTCCCAGGAAAACAGCCCCAACTTCTGCAATCTTTCCACAGAACTGAACTGTCTCATCCCTTGAACCATTCTCGTTCACGTCTTCTGCACTCTCGCCAATGTGTTCACATTCTTCCTATAGTGCAGCACCCAGAACAGTACACAATACTTCAGCTAAGCTCTAACCAGTGTCTTATATAAGTTCATCATAACCTCCCTGCTCTGTACTCTATGTTCCTGTTAATGAAGCCTAGAATACTGTATCCTAAGGATCCTAAAGATCCTTAAAGGTGGCTGGCAAGTGATGAGGTTGAATTTAAAAAAAAGTGTCCTTTTTTTATAAATAGAGGAAACAGATATGAAATCAGATAGTGTCAGAAAATAATAAACCATTGCATCAGCTGGAGCATGATGGATAAATCCGGGCAGCACAAGTCTGAGATGCTGTTATGCCCTTATAAAGGTGAGAGTGGAGTTTTTACCAAGATGTGCAGAGATTGCAAAAACTCATTCTCTCCCTGTTTCTGAAAGTTGTGGTGAAAGGTGGCTCCACAAATCATTTTAACACAGAAACTCAAGGCTTGGAATCTTAACACTGAAGGTGTGATGGGAATTACATAAAATAAAGTACACCTCCAAAAAAAAAGCCAACAGGGACAGAAATGGCCATTTTCCCCAAACTTTGCTGCCATATTCGATGGTGCTGAAATTTTATCATTGGAACATTGCCAGTTGTGAACATAACACAGTTGGTCCCCCTTGCACTTCCACCCTCCCCTCCCCTCCCTATTCCTCCCTCCTCTCCCGATCCCACCTCCCCATCCATCCCCGCCCTTCCTCATCCCTCCTCCCCACCTCATCCCTCTCCTCCCCCCATTCCCTCCCCATCTGTACCTCCCTTGCCCCCTTCCTCCCCTGCACCTCTATCCCTTCCCTCCCACCTCCGTCCCTTCCTACCCTCCCTCAGCCCAGCTCCCCTACCCCTTCCTCCCCTCCCCCTCCCATCCATCTCCCCTCCCCCTCCCATCACCCCCTCTCCCTTCCATCTCCCCCTGCCTTCCATCTCCCCCTCCCTTCCATCTCCCCTCCCTCCCTCTTCCTGCTTCCATTCCTCTCCCTCCTGTCCCCTTCCATTTTCCTCACCTCTCCCTCCCTCTTCCTTCCGCCCCTCCCTCCCCCTCTCTTCCTCCCTCCCCCTCTTCCTCCCTCCCCTCCCCCTCTCTTCCTCCCTCCCTCTCTCTTCCTCCCTCAGGTGCCTGGGGATGATGCGGGTCTTCTTGTTGTCCCGGGCCGCGTTGCCGGCCAGCTCGAGGATTTCAGCCGTCAGGTACTCCAGCACGGCGGCCAGATAGACCGGGGCTCCGGCACCCACACGCTCAGCGTAGTTACCCTTCCTCAGCAGCCTGTGAACGCGGCCCACCGGGAACTGCAGTCCGGCCCGGGAGGAGCGAGACCTGGGCCACAGCCGGAACTGTAATGCCCGTCTTTCATCTGCAAGGATCCTTTACTTGAAAAAATATGCTTTATTCATAAATCATTGAAAAGAACATTATAAAACATTTCGAAAGAGTCATCACAGAACGTTGAATAATATTCAAATTCCTACAAATATTATGATGTGCTCTGAGGTGCATCTCTTCCAGCCATTTACAGAATCTGAGAAATTCCTTCACAAAGAATTCTGAAATCCTTATTTAACCCTCTCCCCACTTCCCAATCTCCTCCCGATGCCCTACTCCCCCTCTCTGCCCCCCATTCTCCCTTCCCAACTCCTCCTCTCCACCCTCTGCCTCCCCCCCACTCCTCCTCTTCCCCTCCCCTCCCACATCTCCTCACCCTTGACCCTCCCACCGCACCCCACTGGGAAATTGGATTTGGAAGGATAGGTGCTTGATGGCCAACGTGGGCTAAATGGTATGCTTCTGTGCTGCATACCTCCATGACTCCCCACACCCCTAAATCGTTCATTAGTGAGGTAAGGGAACTGATGATTGCACACTCTGTGCTGGTTGTCATGACGCTATTAGTGTACATAATATTATTGGAACATAATTTTTCTTTTAAAAATAGAGGTTTAGTCTGTGGCTGTGTCTTACTTGGATTAAAGCCAGCTGGTCTGGGTGCCTTGATGTGTACTGGTTCTGAGATGTAAGAGGTGGAGGGCATTTCCATTTTTTTTAATATAGCATTCAAGAGGGAGGGGGGGGGCGGTGCAGAGGTGCAATCTGGCACTTAGCTAGCAGAGACCAAGTAATATCTTAATATGACTAATAAAATTGGCATTATGAAAGGGTGTTTTTGTTCGAAGAGGTGGAGTTCAAAGCGGCTGGTGATACAATGAGAATTTACGTTCAATGAGATGTGCTAGGTATATCAGAGGGCAATTTTGTGTGTGCAGGGCAGAGGCAATGTAAGAACAGAAGCTGCCAGCCCCACAGAAACCAAAGTGAAAAGAATCTCATTTTGAATTCATCAAGTGAAAATGGTGTTTGGTTAATATTGCATTAGTGGGGATTAGTCTGGGAATTTGTTAAAAGCTATGATAGTAGCAATTTGTTGCCCTGTGTATTAGCTTAATGTGTTATAACCTAATAAAATGTTTCATTTAGTTTAATATAAAACCATAAAACCCTGGTGGTCTGATTCCTGAATTCGGAGCATGAATGAATGCATCTCAAACATCCCACTTAAAAATATAGGTCGTGACAGTTATTTAATCTTTCCCTCTGGGATTTTTAAATAAATCAGCTTTACCGACTGTTGGATCATAACACTGCGTCTCATTGGGTCCTTAATGACAGTTAATTCGGAGGCACTGTTATCAGACACCAAGCGGGATCGTTTTTTATTTCAAAATTGAAAAGCCCGCCAGAATATTTGCCAAAGGCTTTGTTTAGAATGTTACATGAATTGAATTGTTTTTAATATAAAGCTATCTTTTTTTTAAAAAGCAATGAAAATAAACCCTCCTTATATATTCTTCTGCACGTCATCACGAATTCCAGATACGCATTTATAATCGGTTTCACTTTAAGGGCTATTCTTTGGAAACGCTTTCTAACTGGCAGGCTCCAAACCGCCTGTACATTGTATTTTGGAACGAGGCACATTGCATTCGTAAAAAGATGTCACATCACAGAGAACGGATGCGATTGCCTTTCGTGAATGCGAAAGCCAGATTTTAGGCTTTTGGTGAAAGGTGCCGAGTTGAAGGTCTGGGGCGCTGCGTGTAATTGGCTTGGGAGATGATTCGGATTTTGTTTTTTGAATTAAGTAAGTGAAATTTAGAGACGTAAGTGAGGGACCGATGAGGCATTGGGCTCATATGTGCTCTTAGTATGGAAATACAAGACAGGGGAAGAATATTATTTTTCATTTGGAAAAAAAAAAGCCATCAATGATGAGCGACTATTCACGGAACATGTTACAGTGCAGAAGCAGGGCAATAGAATCAGGGGTGCGCCGGCTTTCTGGGTGAGCATCTCACCTCACGCCATTCTGATGCCTTCTCTCCCCTTAACCCTGCGGATTGCCCCTTCACAACATCCCTCTTGAACGCCTCGATTGAACCCACCCCCCGGACCACAGTCACACAGCCAGTGCATTCCCACGCCACTCGTGGCGTGAAAACAAAGCAGTTTTCTTTCTCAAATCCTCTTTTGCTAATTGTAGCCGTGCGTATTAGCTTAAATTACCTTTAATCTGTGCACTGATTCTGGAACCTTCCGCCAATGGGAACCGTTTCTCCCCCACCCCCACCCCCACCCCCGATCCACGCCCGTCATTAATGTACCAGGCATGTGAACGAGAGACAACACTATGCAATGAAAAGTGGGTCACAGACGAGTGCATACGATTGTGAGAACACTAATTTAATTGTTTTAGAAAATACAAAACGGAACCTATATAAAAAAAGTCATCGCTCGTCAGAGAGAATATGAGTGGCTCTTAAAAGAGCCTTTGGGATGCTTTTCTGCAAATGTGTCCGTGTTTCTACTTGGAGCTGGTGTACTTTGTCACCGCCTTGGTGCCCTCCGACACGGCGTGCTTGGCCAGTTCCCCGGGCAGCAGCAGGCGCACGGCGGTCTGGATCTCCCGGGAGCTGATGGTCTGCCGCTTGTTGTAGTGGGCCAGGCGGGAAGCCTCGCCAGCGATGCGCTCGAAGATGTCGTTGACGAACGAGTTCATGATGCTCATGGCCCGGGAGGAGATGCCGGTGTCCGGGTGGACCTGCTTCATCACCTTGTAGATGTAGATGGAGTAGCTCTCCTTCCTGGCCTTCTTCCTCTTCTTGCCGCCCTTGGGAGGGACCTTCTTAATGATTTTCTTGGCGCCCTTCTTGCCAGCTCCTGCTTTCTTGTCCTCCGCCATTACCACTTTAACCTTCAGAACAACAAAAAAATAACCCAAAGGGCGCCCAGAGCTGGCATTTTATAGGCACCCCGGGGGTACCATGCTAATGAAGAATGGGCGAAGGCGGTGTGACTGATTGGCTGATTTACAAACATGTCAAATCCTGGCTCTTTCTGATTCGCTCTCTAAACTAACCAATCACGTGTCTTCCTTAGCCCTGCCAGAAACTGTCGCAAGCCTTCAGACCTCAAGCCGCTGGCTCGTCTCTCGATATTTCTCTCTCTCTCTGCAGCTGTCAGGTTTATCATCAATGTCACTGTGGATTCTTAAACGTCCCTGTCAATCTGAAACTTAATGTATTAATACTATACTCGTACACAATAAATACTATTGCAGGGAAACATCACGAGGCAAGCATTGCAACTCTCTGAAAGCAAAAGCAGAAAATGCTGGGAAAAGCTCCGGTCTAACAGCATCTGTGGAGGGAAAGACAGAGTTAACCTTTCCCATTCCGCATAAGCCTTCTTCGGAGTATTTTATCTGCTCCTGCTTTTTGTGATATTGCAAATACCTGACCTCCCCGTGTCACGGAAGCGCTGTGCGATTCCTGGAACTCTCTCCCGAACAGGACCGTGGGTAGACCGACAACACCGGGGGCTGCAGCCTACCCAACGGGAAGCCCGCAAACCACGAACGAGTGAATAATGCAAAAGGAAAAAGAAAATGAACGATCTTAGTTTTGGATGATCTACCGGTCAGATTTCCGAAAGCCGTCACCATCTAGCCACAGCTTAGATCTAAAGGTGGGTCCAGTCATCGAACCCGAGACAAGTACGAGGCTGTGTCTTAATTACAGGCCCCAAAGTGTAGCCCTAACAGAGCTTCCGAGAGTCATCTTCCGATTTTAAACGTAGCTTTGTAAGTAAAGCTTAAGCGCACCCAATCACCACTTGCGACCCGTGGAGGCTAAGTAACCGGCACTCCTTGCTCGTTAAGAGACAGCAGGTAACGCCAACAGCATGGAAATATTAAAATTCAACAAGGTAAATAAAAACAGCCCTTTCACCGATTAAGTGAGTGGCTCTGAAAAGAGCCTTTGGGTTCTCAGTTCAAAGAATGGTCGCTTCACTTGGTCTTGGCGGCTGCAGAGGCGCCGGACTTCTTGGGCAATAGCACGGCCTGGATATTAGGCAGCACCCCGCCCTGAGCGATGGTCACCCCTCCCAGCAGCTTGTTCAGCTCCTCGTCGTTGCGGACGGCCAACTGCAGGTGCCTGGGGATGATGCGGGTCTTCTTGTTGTCCCGGGCCGCGTTGCCGGCCAGCTCGAGGATTTCAGCCGTCAGGTACTCCAGCACGGCGGCCAGGTAGACCGGGGCTCCGGCACCCACACGCTCAGCGTAGTTACCCTTCCTTAGCAGCCTGTGAACGCGGCCCACCGGGAACTGCAGTCCGGCCCGGGAGGAGCGAGACTTGGCCTTGGAGCGAACTTTGCCGCCGCTCTTACCTCTTCCAGACATAGTAGCAAACCGATTACAATGGAAAATATGTTAACAGACAACGCCGATGCCCACCCGCTTTCACCCCCTTCTTATACCCGATGAGGGAATGGCTGGTGCGGGTTATGGTGATTGGTCACTTTTTGTATAGCGTGATATCATGCTGTTCGTGGCACCAATCAGGGAACGGCTCAACTCACCAATAAAACGCCGCCACGGGTCCAATGGAAGGAATCCCAGCGTCAGATTTGCAGCCCCTCCCCTCCCCTCCCTATTGATTTTCATTTGGCTTTACAGACGGGAACGTATTCGGGGTAAAACAAAAAAAAAGTGGGGTCGATTGGAAATTTGAAATGAATGTGCAAAAGGGTGCTGGAAAATCTCAGTCAGCGATTCCGGAGGGCAGCGTGTTTATTCCACAGAACAGTCTCTGCTCGGCCATTCAGCCCCTCTAAGCCGCTCCGGCTCTCCCAATGAGCAACTCGCCAATTGCCCTGAATTTCTCCCACCCCCTCCACCCCTTGATCCTGCACGTCCTGGTAGGGTGATACAGCGCAGAAACACGCCCATCCTGACCGTGCCAGCCATCAAGCACCTATCCATTCTCATCAAAAAACAATTACCTGGAAAAAACTCAGCAGGTCTGGCAGCATCGGCGGAGAAGAAAAGAGTTGACGTTTCGAATCCTCATTACCCTTCAACAGAACTAGGTGAATCCGAGTTCTGCCTACCTATCTGTTCAAATCCCAGTTGCCAGCGCTGGTCTCACAGCCCTGTATGCTACGGAGTTTCAGGTGCTCATCTAAATACGTTTTAATTGTTGTGAGGGTTCCTGCCTCTACCAAACCCTCGAAAAGTGTGTTCCAGATTCTAATCAACGTCTGGGGGAGGAAAAGAGATCCTCAAATCCCCTCTAAAGCTCCTGCCCCTTCCCTTAAATATATGTCGTCCCCCCCCTCCACCCTCCCTCCCTCCTTCCTTCCTAGTTATTACCCCCTTAGCGGAGGTGTCAAAGTTTCTTCCTCTGTGCCCCTCATAATTTTGTACACCTCAATCAGGTCCCCCCTCAGGCTTCTCTGCTCTAAGGAAACCAACCCCAGCCTATCCAGTCTCTCTTCATAGCTGAAAGGCTCAGGCAACATCCTGGTGAATCCCTGCTGCACCCTCTCCAATGCAATCACATCCTTCTGATTTATTTTTTTCAGAAAATAATCTAATTCCCTCTTGAATGCTTTGCGTGACCCGCACTCTCAGTCAGCGCTTTGCAGATCACAGCCACTCGCAGCTCGTTCCGTCGTGTCGCCATAGTTAAATCGGCCGACTATTTAAAAAAATGCGGTCTCTCGCGTTTCGGGAACAGTATTCTCCCTGGTGACTTCGAAATCCTCTTTCAAATCTCCACTCAGCCTGCGCTTCCCCAAGGAGAACAGTCCCAAAGGTTCCAAACTAAATACATAAACAACGCCATGGCCACGAATCTTTTTTTTTCTGCAATCTCTTTTCCAAGGTTTTTTTTTAAAAAAACTGAGTATTGCTGGAATAAAAAAGGTAGAGATGTCTAATCTGTCCTTTTTTCTAAGCGAGATTCCAGCCCTGTACCACCGAACGACTAATTTGGAATCAGAACAACGGGGATTCCAGGTTACATGTTGCTTCAGATCACAGGCAACAACAACAGATCGATGGAGCCGAATGCAAGGTGGCGACTTTATAGGTCAATCGGCGAACATTTAGGGATTGAGGGACCCAAGCCGACGGGACTTGCAGATAACCTGATCCAGGTGAAACTAGAGCTGAAAGGTGACGCTCTTACAGCACATGAAGGGGTGGAGAATCTCTTGCGAGGCAAGGCACGCAAGAGATCAGTGGACAGGAATTAAGGCAGTTATTAACTAGACGCTAAGATCACACTATAAAATTATAATACCCTTAACTGCTGATTGGAGCAGATTGTAACAATTAAGATATCTGATATCCACAGCACACTTGGTGTATGAAGGCATAGCTTGTTCAGAGATGGCGTGAGTGGCTCTTAAAAGAGCCGTTGGGTTCATTACTTATTTCTCAGTGCATTGTCCGTGTTTCTACTTGGAACTGGTGTACTTTGTCACCGCCTTGGTGCCCTCCGACACGGCGTGCTTGGCCAGTTCCCCGGGCAGCAGCAGGCGCACGGCGGTCTGGATCTCCCGGGAGCTGATGGTGCTGCGCTTGTTGTAGTGGGCCAGGCGGGAAGCCTCGCCGGCGATGCGCTCGAAGATGTCGTTGACGAACGAGTTCATAATGCTCATGGCCTTGGAGGAGATGCCGGTGTCCGGGTGGACCTGCTTCATCACCTTGTAGATGTAGATGGAGTAACTCTCCTTCCTGGACCTCTTCCTCTTCTTGCCGCTCTTGGGCGGCGTCTTTTTGATGATTTTTTTCGCGCCCTTCTTGGCCGCTCCTGTTGCCTTTTTCTCATCAGCCATTATCACTCTCAACGCGCAACGCAGAATAAGCACTTAACCCCATCTGAGCTCTCCTTTTATAGGCAACCCTAGAGCGGTATGCTAATGAGGGATGGGTTAAGGCGATCTTTATGATTGGCCAAGAAACAATGATGTCACCCTGTGATGTTCTGTGCATCTATGATTGGTTCTTTTAGACACCCAATTGCATTCATTGATTTTTTTTTTACACACACACACAGCCCCAAGCTCTGGCACCAGTCGGATTGACCGCTTCCGTTGTTTGTGTTTTTAGCAGCCTGCAGGAAATTCTGGCGCCCTCAGCCACTTCAATCAATTCCACCTTTGGAGTCCATGAGCGCCACTTTTTCATTCCGTTCGGATTACATGGGACACACGCCGTTGAAACAAATCAATCGGCACAACCAGCCCATTCATGTTTCTTTTTTGAAAAATATACTTTATTGATAAAATACCTGGAAGAACATTACACAGCATTTCTCAATCGCCATCACAAAAAGCACAATCAAATTCAATTTTTGCACAAGGATCAGGAGGTGCTTCAATACAATCAATGAATATTACAGTCATTTCAATATGCTCATTACAGACAATCAGTCAATGGTATTAGAGTTAACCACATACATCATGTTGCACTCTGAGGTGCTTCAATACAATTATGATACAATTAGTATTCAATGCACACATTCATTGTGAACCGTACAGCCTGAGGGGTCCTACACAATTCCCAGCCCCTCGGCGCACTATGGCAGGAAGGTCTTAGACAGCGACCTTTACCCATTGCATATTTGCGGCAGCTGCCCCAAGCTTTAGTGCGTCCCTCAGCACGTAGTCCTGGACCTTGGAATGTGCCAGTCTGCAACACTTGGTCAGGGTCAACTCTTTGCGCTGGAAGACCAACAAGTTTCAGGCTAGACCAAAGAGCGTCTATCACCGAGTTGATGATCCTGGCGTGTAGGAAGGATCTGACAGGGAGGGCCTTTCTCACCGCCAGCCAAGCTACATCTTGGTGCCTATTGCAAAGTTCTGGCGATGAGGCATTCTGCCAAACGACTTTGACAGTCTGCTCTGGGAACCATCCGACAGGATTCTCCATCTCCTTTTCCCTCAGGGCCTTGAAGACATTACGTGCCGACCACTGCCTGATGGACTCGTGGTCAAAGGTGTTTCTCTGCATACATTTTTTTCCCACGAGGGACAGGTGGTACGGCACGGTCCAACTACTTGGACCAGCCCATTGATTCTCCTCCCTTTCTGTTCCACTTGAGCCTTCTTCCAAATTTCTGCATCTGCAATTATCATTCCAAGAGTTTCCTCCCTTCTCCCTTGTCTGCCAGTGTATCCACATATACAAGTATTCCTACAGCCAGACTCCATGTGAAGAGTTCCACAATCTCACTACTCTCAGTTTTTATTTTCCTGACATTAAAATTGAACTTTACATCAACTATTTTTCGACACCCTCTGCTTATGGTGAAGAATGAGTATGAATAGTATGAGCATGTGTAGTCACCTCTTGCTTCACTTGCTCAATGATATAGAACCTTGGTTGGACCACACCTGGAGTAATGGGTGTAGTTTTGTCCCCCTGAATTGAGGAAGAATGTTATTCCGCAGATGGAGTGCAATGAGTGTTCACCAGACTTGTTCGTGGGATGGAGGGGGTATCCCATGAAGAAAGATAGTAGAAACTGTGCCCATATTCCCTAGAGCTCCAAAGGATGAGAGGCGAACATACGAACATGCCGATTAGAACCAGGAGCAGGTCACTCAGCCCGTCTGGGCTGATTGTAATCTCAACCCCACATTCCTGCCTACCCCCGATAACATAGGGCTAGAGAGAGTGCGGAGGAGATTTACCAGGATGTTGCCTGGGCCTGAGTTTTAGTTGTGAGAGATTGGATAGACTGGGGTTATTTGCCCTGGAGCAGAGAAAATTGAGGGGGGACATGGTTGAGGTGTACAAAATTATGAGGGGCATAGATAGCGTAGACGGAAAGGAACTTTTCCCCATGGTGGAGGGATAAATAACCACGGGGCATAGATTTAAGGTAAGGGGCAGGAGGTTTAGAGGGGGTGTGAGGAAGAATTTTTTTCACCCAGAGGGTGGTGTGAATCAGAAACCCACTGCCTGAAGGAGCGCGAGAGGCAGAAACCCTCATACATTTTAAGAAGTATTTGGATGTGTACTTGTGATGCAATGGCATACAAGGCTATGGGCCTAGTGTTGGAAAGTGGGATGAGAATAGTAAGGTACTTGTTTGACCGGCGCAGGCTCGATGGGCTGAAGGGCCTTTTTCTGTGCTGTAAACCTCTATGACTCTAATCTTTCACACCCTGGTTGATCAATGATCTATCTGGCTCTACCTTAAAAATATTCACTCTGCTTCCACCACCAATTGAGGAAGAGGGATCCAAAGGCTCACAAACCTCAGAGAAAAAAAAATCTCATCTCAGTCTTAAATGAGCAACCCCTTACTTTTAACCAGTGACCTCTCGAGCCTTGCACAAGAGGAAACATCCCTGCACATTCACCCTGCCTAGACCCCTCAGGATCTTAAATGTTTCAATTAAGTTGCCACTTACTCTTCTGAGTTCCTATGGATGCAAGGACATTCTGTCCAGCCTTTCCTGATGAGACAGCCCGCCCATTCCTGACATTATTCTCTGAACTGCTTCTAATACATGTATATCTTTCTTTAAATAATGAGAAGAGTACTGCACACAATACTCCAGATGTGGTCTCAACAATACCCTGCACAACTGCAGCATAACCTCCTTACTTTTGTCATATATTCCCCTCACAATAAATGATAACATTCTATTAGCTTTCCTAATGATACACTATACCTGCATTTTAGCCTTCTGTGATTCATGTGCTAGGACACCCAGATACCGCTGCACCTTGAGCTCTGCAATCTCTTGTTTTTCTATTCTTCCTGCCACAATGACAATGTTCACATTTTTGACGCATTATACTCCAACTGCCAGATCTTTCCTAACTCGCTTAATGTATCAATGCCTTCTTCCTGCCTCTTCAATTTAATTTCCTACATGACTTTGTGTCATCAGCAAATTCAGCAACCATTCCTTCATTCAAGTCATTTATATAACTTGTAAAAGGTTGAGGCCCCAGCACTGATCCCTGTGATACACCGCTCATCACATCCTGCCAAACAGAAAAAGAAACCTTATTGATGTCAACTCTCTGCTTCCTGTTAGCCAACTCTCTGCTTCCTGTTTGCCAACTCTCTGCTTCCTGTTTGCCAACTCTCTGCTTCCTGTTTGCCAACCCTCTGCTTCCTGTTAGCCAGCCAACCTTCTATCCATGTCAATAGATTACCTACTACACCAGGAGCTTTTATTGTCTGCAATAACCTTTGATGTGGTACTTTATCAAATGCCTTCTGGAAATTGAAGTAAAATACATCCACCGGTTCCCCTTTATCCACAGCACATGTGACTCTTTCAGAAAATTCAAATAATTTGGTTAAACATGATTTCCCTTTCACGAAACCATGTTGACTCTGCCTGATTGCATTCAATGTTTCTAAGTGCCCCATTATAACATATTTAACAATAGTTTCCAACATTTTCCCTATGACAGACGTTAGGCTAGCTGGACTATAGTTTTCTGCTTTCTGTCTCCCTCACTTTTTCAATTAATGAGTTAACATGTGCTATTTTCCAATCTAATGGAACCTTCCCCGGGTCTGGGAATTTTGGAAAATTAATACTAATGCATCAAATTTCTCACTAGATACTTAAATGGATAGACAGCGTAGATGCAGTAAAGATGCTTCACCTGTTTGGGGAGTTGAGAACCAAGGGACACAATTTCAAAATAAGGAGGAAGCCCCTTTGAATTTAACAAGGAGGTTTTTTTTTTTACTTATAGTGTTCTTTGGAATTCCTTACTCCAAAGGGCTGTGGAAGCTCAATCACTGAGTACATTAAAAGCAGAGATTAACAGATTCCTAAATACCAATGGCATAAATGGATATGGGGATAGTGTGGGTAAAAAAGCTTTGAAGTGAATAATCACCCATGATCATATTGAATCCTATCTCATTGCTCAATATCAAGTCTGGTCCAGCCTGCTCTCTGGTTGGCATTAGTTCTAAGAAACCATCCTGGAAGTATTCCATGAACTCTTCATCTACCCTACCTATGTCCATGTAATTTTTCCAGTCTATATGTAGATTAAAATTGAGCAGGCTCGATGGGCTGCATCACCTATTCTTGCTCTTATGCTCTTAGACACATATGCATATGATTGCTTTGTATGAATGATTAAATCTTTCATATCTTTAAACACTCCCATTAAGCCACTGCCTCAGTTTGCTTTGTTTTAAGAGGTAAGAGATCTAGACTTTCCATCCCCTTATCATATACATTGCAAAACTATTTTATAAATTAATCTTTCATGGGACATGGGCTTCGCTGGCTAGGCCAGCATTTATTGCCTGTCATTAATTGCCCTTGAGAAGGCAGTGGTGAGCTGCCTGCTTGAAGCACTGCAGTTCCTGTGGAGGGCGAGCATTCCAGGGTTTTGACCAAATGCTAGTGAAGAGACGGCAATATAATGGAAGTCAGGATGTTGTGTGGCCTGCAGGGGTGACTTACACGTGCTGATGTTCCCATGCATCTGGTGCCCTTGCCATTCTAGTTGGTAGATGCCCTGTGTTTGGAAGGAGCTGTCGAAGGAGCCTTGGTGAATTCCTGCAGCGCATCTTGTAGATGGTACACACACTGCTGCTCCTGTGCGTCGGTGGTGGAGGGAGTGAACGTTTGTGGATGTGGTGCCACTGAAGAAGGCTGCTTTGTCCTGGGTGGTGTAGAGCATCTTGAGTGTGATTGAAGCTGCACTCACCCGGGTAAGTGGAGGGTATTCCACTTCCATCCTGACTTCTGCCTTTGTGGATGGTGGACAGGGTTTGTGGATTCAGCTGGTGAGTTACTAGCAACAGAATTCCCAGCCTCTGAATTTTCTTGTAGGCACAGCATTCATATGGTTGGTGCAGTTCAGTTCCTGGTAAAGGGGAACCCCCAGGATGTTCATAGTCAGGGATCCGGTGATGGTAATACCATTGAATGCCATGGGGAGATGGTTAGCTTTTCCCCTATTGGAGATGGTCATTGCCTGGCATTTGTGTGCCATGAATATAACTTGCCACTTGCAAGGCCAAGTTTGAATGCTGCTCAGGTAACGCTGCTTATGGATATTGACTGTTTTAGTATCAGAGGAGCTGCAAAGTGTACTAAACATTGTGCAATCATTAGCAAAACATGCACACTTCAGACCTCATGATGGAGCGAAGTTCACTGGTGAAGCAGCCAATGATGGCTGGACCCAGGGAACTGCTGTAAGGCACTCCTGCAGCAATGTACTGGGATTGAGATAATTGCCCTTCAACAACCACATCCCTCTTAATTTGTGTGAGTTATGACTCCAACTATGGGACAGGTTTCCCCCGATTCCCACTGACATTTTTGCTTGGGTTCCTTGATGCCACAGTTGGTCAATTGCTACCTTGGTGTAAAGGGAAGTCATTTTTTACTTAGCTCTTAGTTCAGCTCTGCTGTACATGTTTGGACCAAGGCTGTAATGAAGCCAGGAGCTTAGAGGCCCTGGAGGAAGCAAACTGAACATCAGTGAGAGAATAGGTTATTTAACTAAGTTTGCCATGATAGAATAGTTTGCAACGCCTTCCATCATTTTTTTTTCTCTGAAAATTGACAGGACACTGATGCGATAGTAATTGGTTGGTTTGGGTTTGTCATGGTTTTGTGGACCGGGCATACGTCCACATTGTCAGGTGAATGCCAATGTTGTAGCTGTACTGGAACAGCCTGGTTAGGTTTGCAGCTCGTTCTCGAGCACAAGCCTCCAGTCCCACTGTCAGAATGTCATCAGAGCCCATGGCCTTTCCAGTATCCAGTCCCTCCTGCCATTTCTTGATACCATGTGCTGGTATTGGTTGAAGGCTGAAGGCTGGCATGACTGATGCTGGGGACATCAAGAGGAGTCCGAGATAAATCACCCACTTGGCATTTCTGGTTGGAGATTATTGCAGATGCTTTGTCCTGTAGCTGTCAGTTTCCGGCACTTGAATGGACTTGTAATCTGTTCATGCACTGTCAGTATCTGGTATATAAACATAAGTTTTATTCTCCACCCGTCAATTTGTCATCAATCAATTTACTAGTAAACTGCAATTGTCAGATAGTGATATTAATTGTATCTTTCTGTACCTAGCTGGTATGCAAGTATGAGTTTTGTGCTGTACCTTTCAGTAGGTGGTATCAGAGTATAAAATGCATTCTGTCTGTGTCAGTTTTGACATAAATCAGCATTGATTCTAATCTCATACCAGTTTCTGGTATGTAACCATGAATTTGTTCCATACCCTTGAGTCTCTGAAATGTGACTGTGTGTGCTTGGGTTTGCTTTCTTCTGGTAATTGTCATTTTCTGAAGTGAAAGAGAGATTTTTAATTTGCACCTATGTATTTCTAACTAGTGAGGGTGTTTATTATTCAGATTCTGTCAGTCCCTTTTTACGGATTTAGGAACATAGAAACTCAGGAACTAGGAGCAGGAGTAGGCCATTCGGCCCTGCTCCACCATTCATATGATCATGGCTGATCATCCAACTCAATAGCCTGCTCCCGCTTCTTCCCCATACCCTTTGATCCTTTTCACCCCAAGATTGATATCGAATTCCTTCTTGAAAGCAGACAATGTTTTGGCCTCAACTACTTTCTGTGGTAACAGGCTCACCACTCTCTGGGTGAAGAAAGTTCTCCTAATCTCAGTCCTAAATGGTCTACTCCATATCCTCAGACTGTGACCCCTGGTTCTGGACTCCCCCACCATCGGGAACATCCTTCCTGCATCTATTCTGTCTAGTCCTGTTAGAATTTTATAGGCTTCTATGAGATCCCACCCCTCATTCTTCTGAACTCGAGTGAATATAATCCTAATCGACTCAATCTCCCCCCATATGTCAGTCCCGCCATCCCAGGAATCAGTCGGGTAAACCTTTGCTGCTCTCCCTCTATTGTAATGCATTTTATTATGCATGTCTCAATGCCTGGAATGTGGAATTCTATTGTGCCAGTTAATTCATACTATATGAAGGATTGTTTTAAATAGATATGTCATTTGTCAGTTGGGAAAATGCTAGAGTCTGTTATAAACGACATGGTAACAGAACGCTTGGAAAGTATTAACAGGATTGTACAAAGTCAGCATGGGTTTATGAAAAGGAAATCATGTTTAACCAATCTACTGGAGTTTCTTGAGGGTGCAATTAGTAGAATAGATAAGGGAGAACCAGTGGATATGGTGTATTTGGATTTCAAGAACGTTTTAGATAAGGTCCCACATAAGAGGTTAGTAAGCAAAATTAAAGCACATGGTATTGGGGGTAATGTACTGGCATAGATTGAGAATTGGTTGACAAACCGGAAACAGAGAGTAGGAATAAGTGGGTATTTTTCCAGATGGCAGGCAATGACTAGTGATGTACTACAGGGATCAGTGCTTGGGCCCCAGCTATTCATGATATATATATATATATATATAAATGACTTGGATGAGAAAACCAAATGCAATATTTCCAAGTTTGCAGATGACAGAAAACTGGGTGGGGTTGTGAGGAAGATGCAAGGAGGCTTCAGGGTGATTTAGACAAGTTGTCTGTGTGGGCAAACACTTGGCAGATGCAGTATAACGTGGATGAATATGAAGTTCTATGCCTCGGTGTGAAAAACAGAAAGGCAGGGTATTATTTAAATGGTGATATATTGGGAATTGTGGGTGTACAAAGGATGTCCTTGTACACCAGTCAATGAAAATAAACAGGCAGGTGTAACAAACAATTAGGAAGGCAAATAGTATGTTGGCCTTCAATGCAGCAAGATTTGCGTTCAGAAGTAGGGATGTCTTACTGCAGTTATACAAGGCCTTGGTGAAGCTACACCTGAAGTATTGCTTGCAGTTTTGGTTTCCCTACCTAAGAAAGGATATACTTGCCTTAGTGGGATTGCAGCGAAGGGTCACAAGGCTCATACCGGGGATGGCAGGACTATTGTATGAGGACACATTGATTCATCTAGGCCTGTATTCGTTAGAGTTTAGAAGAATGAGAGGGGATCTGATTGAAACGTATAAAATTCTAAAAAGGCAAGGCAGACTAGATGTGGGGGGTGGGGGGGGGGGGTGGATGTTTACCCTGGTTGGGGAGTCTAGAACCAGGGGCCACAGGCTCAGGATACAGGGCAGGCCATTTAAAGATGAGATGAGGGAAAATCTCTTCACTCAGAGGGTGGTCAACCTGTGGAATTCTCTACTGCAGAAGCCTGTGGGGGTTGGATCACTGAGTATATTCAAGAGAGAAACTGATAATTGTTTGGGTATTAGGGGCATCAAGGGGTATGGAGAGAAAGTGGGAATATGGCATTGAGATAGAGGATCAGCCATGATGATATTGAATGGCATAGCAGGCTCAAAGGGCCGAATGGCCTACTCCTGCTCCTAGTTTCTATGTCTCGATTTCTGGCTCCCAAACTTTTTTTTGGTTATCTCCCAGCCTCCAGAAAGTGAGTTTTTTTTTTTCAGTAACTTTCAATTTCTGGAATGTGGCCATGATTATAAATCTCTATCTTTGAATCGCTGGGATGTGTACATGACTTTTCTCGTCTTCATCATTTTCTGAAATTTTTGTAGTTTTCACTTCATCATCCAATGTGTGTTATGTAAGTACCAACTTTTCTCTGGGTGTGGTGGTTTCTGGTAAGTGAGTTTGGATCTAATCTGTCCTTGACGATTTCTGAAACAGAATCACAGAATCACAGTGCAGAAGAGGCTCTTCGGCCTATTGAGTCTGCACCGACACATGAGAATCACCTGAACTACCGACCTAATCCCATTTATCAGCATTTGGCCCAGAGCCTTGAATGTTATGACATGACAAGTGCTCATCCAGGTGCTTTTTCAAGAGTGTGAGTCAACCTGCCTCCACCACCCTCCCAGGTGGTGCATTGCAGACTGTCCTTTTACCCTCTGGGTAAAAAGGTTTTTCCTCACATTCCCCCCTAAACCTCCTGCCCCTCACATTGAACTTATGTCCCCTGGTGATTGACCATTCAAAAAAAGGGGAACTGCTGCTCCCTATCCACCCTGTCCATGCCCCTCGTAATCTTATATACCTCTGCTCTAACAAAGACAACAATAGTCTGTCCAAACTCTCTTCATAACTTAAATGTTTCATCCCAGCCAACATCCTGGGGAATCTCCTCTGCACCCCCTCCAGCGCAATCACATCCTTCCTATAATGTCGCGACCAGAACCGCACACAGTACTCCAGCTGTGGCCACACCAAGGTTCTATACAACTCCAACATGACCTCCCTACCTTTGTAATCTATGCCTCGACTGATAAAGGCAAGTGTCCCATCTGCCTTTTTCACCACCCCACTAACATGCACCTCTGCCTTCAGAGATCTATGGACACACACGCCAAGGTCCCTTTGTTCCTCAGAACTTCCTAGTTTCATGCCATTCCTTGTCAAATTACTCCTTCCAAAGTGTATCACCTCACACTTTTCAGGGTTAAATTCCATCTGCCACTTATCTGCCCATTTGACCATCCCGTCTATATCTTCCTGTAGCCCAAGATACTCAGCCTCGATTAACCACCCGGCCAATCTGTGTGTCACTGGCATATGCTTTTTCCTCCTGTCTCAAGCAGCTGTTGGTATTTATGTAGATATTTACTCTGTATCTCTTATTCACTTGTATCCAAGTATTACATTTGTCCTGGATCTGTCAGGTTCTGATGTGTGGGTTTGGATTTTTCTCCCTGTCACTTCAATGTGTCTGCAATTCAAACATGGAGCTCATCTGTACTTTCAATCTCTGCTGTGTGTCAGTAAATTTAACTCTGTGCATGTCATGTTGTATTATGTGAGTATGGATTTTAATATGAACATGTCACTGGTATGGGAATGTCTTTTATAAAATGTTATGCCACTTTCTTGCATGTGCAGATGTGTTTTACTCTGCTCTGGACAATCTCTGATATAAAGCATCAGTCTCTTATTGTTTCTCTGTTCATCCATCACTTGCGTACGGGTGTGAGATTTCCTTCTTACCGACTAAGTTTCTGATACAAATGAGGTCATTCTCTTTATTGGGCAATTCATAATTAATGAGTGTTAGTTGTTCTCTGGCCCTGTTATTATCTGGAACATGTGCATATGTTATTCTGTGCATGCCAGTGGCTGAAAAATGATCTTTACCTTCGCTCTGGACCTGGCAGTTTGCAATATTGGATTTTTGGCATAGCTGCATGTCTTTCAGTTTTGGTTAGGTACTGAGTGCTTGATGGCATACCCATCAGTCTTTATATTTTACTTTCAGCCTGTGAGTGTGGGATTTACTCTGCATCTGTCAGTTTCTTACAAAACGTGCTGGTTTCAATCTACATCTGTTGGTTTCTGATGAATGAGTGTTGGATTTCCTCTCTGCCTGCCAGTTTTGTGTGGATGACAGTGTTACAAAACTTACTGATCATTTTCTGCTATATAACTGTGGTTTTATTTTTGCATTTTTACGTTTCTGTTCTAGTATTATAAGTTACGCTCTGTACATTTCAAAGTATGGCATTTCAGTGTTGTATGCCCATTGCAGTTTCATTCTTCTGATGGATGGATGTGTGTTTTATACTGCATCTTTGAGTTATTTGTGTTTATTCTGTTCTTATTGCATTTTTTGAGTTAGTGTTTATTGTATTTATCCTGTCCCGATCATTCAATCCCTGGCATGTGCACATGGTGTGTTTCTTTGTTTGTTTCAGTCTCTGGTATATAAGCCTATGTTTTGTATCCATCAGTTTATTTTGGGTGGGTGAAGGAATTATTATTTACAGGTCAGGCTCTGATATGTGTGTCAGTTTCTGGTATGCAATGTGTGTTTTATTTTGGAAAGTTACTTGTCATGAAAATGTACTGATTATTCTGTACTTTTTTAAAATTCCTTTTGTTCTGAGTTCCAATATGTGTCATTTAACACTTTTTATATGGAATCAACCTCTTTGTTTAATAGGTAAATTTCAGAAATGGGGCTATTAGTTTTCCTCCTTCCCTGTCAGTTTCAGGTGTGACACTTTTTTCTCTATTGTCAGTTTCTGGCGTCAAAGGATTGATTGACTACATATCTTTCATTCTTGTGTATGTGAGATTGAGTTTTGCACTGCCGTTATCAATTTTGGTTTGGGAGTATTGGTTTTATTCTGCACCTGCTTGAATTTGTTGGTTTTATTCTGCACCTGCCTGAATTGGTTGGTTTTATTCTGCACCTGGCTGACTTGTTGGTTTCATTCTACACCTGCCTGAATTTGTTGGTTTCATTCTGCACATGCCTGAATTTGTTGGTTTTATTCTGCACCTGCCTGAATTTGTTGGTTTCATTCTGCACCTGCCTGAATTTTTTGGTTTCATTCTGCACATGCCTGAATTTGTTGGTTTTATTCTGCACCTGCCTGTATTTGTTGGTTTTATTCTGCACCTGCATGTATTTGTTGGTTTTATTCTGCACCTGCCTGAATTTGTCCAGTCATTCTAATCTCAATCAGTTTTTTTTATTTTTGTGTGTCAGTCATGTAGGCGGCAATTTAAAGCTTGTGAACTACACATGAAAAGGCTTACAGAATTTACAGGGAGTCATACACGGATTTGAGAAAAACATGTGTCTGAAGGAAAAAAAATGGAACCTGCTGAATAAACATAATGTATATCTGAATTGAGATGGGAAATGGGGCAGTGACCATACTGGAGTCCAGAGGCCTGGAAGGTAAAGGAAGAAGGGTTGCTAAATATATATTAACAATGTAATTGGGACTGGTTGCTTGGAGACCCAAGGGAATGAGACAATTTATACTTACCTTCCTGAGACACAACAGCCAAGGGAACTAGCCATTATGTGCGGTCATGACTGAGAGTTAAGGCTCTTGACAAACAAGATATTTGGCGTGACGAAAGGTCAGCCGACCGTGGTGGACATGCCACACCTGTGACCACTGCCAGTGGTCAACAGACCAATCGCCAAGAGCTATGCAATGGGGTCAACCTATCAGGGCCTGATCATGCAGGCTGCATATGGGGGATTGGGTATAAGAGAATGTGCTCGGAAGGTGATAGCTAGCTAGCTCAGGAACAAAGTGGTCTGTTCAGAACAGAGAGGACTGATCATCCCCTCCAATCTGAATCTCACTCCGACCCGGCCCGCATGGATACGTGACTAGAGCGTCCTGAAGCACTAAATAAACCTGCTTCGTGTGGTTTCGAGTTGTTAGTACATAAAATAAACCTACGAGCCAGGGGTAGGAACAGCCTACAGTCAGAGTTTTATCCTTTGACACAACAGAAACCAACAGGCAATGTGGTTATAATCTGCACCTCAACTGTTAAGTGGGACTTATAATTGTTTCAGTTCTAGTCAGTTTCTCGAATGAGAGTGTGGATTTTACAGAAGTTTATCAGGTCTACTGTGTTCTATTATAAGCATCCAGTTTCCAGTACATTGATCTAAACTGTGATTTGTACCTGCCACATTGTTAAATATAAAGCTGCTATAGAATCTTAAGACTTTGAAGAATGCTGACCAGTAGCCTCCCAGTATAATCCCACGTTCTGGGTCTTTATCGATAGTCTCGTTAATGTTACACTTCACGTGGAGACCTAACAGCTTAAAAACAACGTTAGGGTGGTTCCTGTCCCTAACAAATTTTCAGCCGTGAGATCTGAATACCCACCAGCCTCTACATGAAGATGTTTGCTTCAAACTCGACTCTAGTCCTCCCACTAGTTACCCTGAATCTGTGTATCTTGATTCTGGACACAGAAGTTGGACCTTCCAATGCACTTGACCTAAACCCATCACATCATTTACACTTCAATTAGCTCTGCCTTTGACATATATTGTTCCAACTAAAACAACCTCTCTAAACTAGAATTCCCCAGTTTCATTTTTTTGCACCAGAGAGAGGTGTTATTTGCATATTTCTGATTCAGATGTGTTTTTTTTTACTCTGTGCCTCTCAATTTCTGGACTGTAAGTGTGTATTTCCCTTTCATCTTTCATTCTCTGTTGGAGGATTTGTATTTTAACCAGTACCTTTCAACTTCTACCATATGGATTTACTATTTGATCCCTGTGTGTCAGTGTTTAGCATGTAAGTTTGGTTTTCATCCTGTAAGTGTCAGTTCAATATATTTGAGTTTTGATTTATCCCTGTATTTGCAGCATCTTGTACATGAAACTGCTTAATTAAGTGGGTGATACATTCTGCATTTGTTAAAATGGTGATTTGATGTCTACCCAATAGTTCATCGTATAGCTGTGAGCGGGTTATTTTGTACCTGGTATTAACTTAGTTTAACCTTCACTCTCAAACTTCCAGTTCCACATGGGTGAGATTGGATTTAAAACTGCATCTGTCATTTTCTGAGCGTAGATGTAGGTTTTACTTTATTCATTTCAGTTTCTGATATGGGAATGTGGGTTTTGAACTGTGCATGTATGATGTTAATTCTGCACATCTGGCTCTGGTACTGTAAATGAGGTGGGACTAATACAGGGCATGTCAGTTTCCGGTGCTCCATGTGAGTATAGAGATGTTATTTTATCCATCAGTCTCACCAAGTCATACCAGGGATGGCATGACAATCATGTGAGGACAGATTGATTCAACTGGGCCTGTACTCACTAGAGTTTAGAAGAATGAGAGGGGATCTGATTGAAACGTGTAACATTCTAACAGGGCTAGAGAGACTGGGTGAAGGGAGGATTTTTCCCCTGGTTGGGGAGTCTAGATGCAGGGGCCACATTCTCAGGATACACAGCAGGCCATCTAGAAATGCGGTGAGGAAAAATGTCTTTACTCAGAGGGTGGTCAACCTGTGGAATCCTTTAGCGCAGAAGCCTGTGGGGGCTGGATCACTGAGTATATTCAAGAGAGAAACTGATCACTGTTTGGGTATTAGGGGCATCAAGGGGTAGGGAGAGAAAGCGGGAATATGGCTTTGAGATGGAGGAACAGCCATGATCAGGTTGAATTGCGGAGCAGGCTCAAAGGGCCGAATGGCCTATTCCTGCTCCTAGTTTCTATGTTTCTATTTCTGGCTCCCAAACTTTTTTTTTTGGTTATCTCCCAGCCTGCAGAGAGTGCCTTTTTCTTTACAGTAACTTTCAGTTTCTGGAATGTGATAGTGATTATAATTCGGTGTCGTTGAATCTCTGGTATGTGTACATGACTTTTCTTGTTTTCCATCATTTTCTGAAATTTTTATACTTTTCACTTCCTCATCCAATGTGTGTTATGTGAGTACCAACTTTTCTCTGAGTGTGTTGATTTCTGATATGTGAGTTTGGATTTAATCTGTACTTGACATTTACTGTAACTTAATCACACAGTGCAGGAGAGGCCCTTCAGCCCATCGAGTTGGCACCGACACATGAGAAACACCTGACCTACCTAACTAATCCCATTTACCAGCACTTGGCCCCATAGCCTTCAATGTTATGATGTGGCAAGTGCTCATCCAGGTACTTTTTAAAGGATGTGAGGCAACCCGCCTCCATCACCCTCCCAGGCAGCGCATTCCAGACACTCACCACCCTCTGGTTAAAAGGTTTTTCCTCACATCCCCCTTAGACCTCCTGCCCCTCACCTTGAACTTATGTCCACTTGAGATTGCCCCTTCAACTAAGGGGAACAGCTGCTCCCTATCCACCCTGTCCATGCCCCTCATAATCTTGGACACCTCGATCAGGTCACCCCTCAGTCTTCTCTGCTCTAACAAAAACAACCCAAGTCTATCCAACCTCTCTCCATAACTTAAATGTTTCATCCCAGGCAACATCCTGGTGAATCTCCTCTGCACCCCCTCCAGCGCAATCACATCCTTCCTATAATGCGGTGACCAGAACTGCACACAGTACTCCAGCTGTGGCCTCACCAAGGTTCTATACAACTCCAACATGACCTCCCTACTTTTGTAATCTATGCCTCGATTGATAAAGGCAAGTGTCCAATCTGCCTTTTTCACAACCCCATAAACATTTTCACGTGGAGACCCAAGAGCTTAAAAAAAATGTTAGGGTGGTTCCTGTCCCTAACAAATTTTCAGCCGTGAAATCTGAATACCCACCAGCCTCTACATGAAGAAATTTGCTTCAAACTCGACTCTAGTCCTCCCACTAGTTACCCTGAATCTATGTATCTTGATTCTGGACACAGAAGTTGGACCTTCCAATGCACTTGACTTAAACCCATCACATTTTTAACACTTCAATTAGCTCTGCCTTTGGCATATATTGTTCCAACTAAAACAACCTCTCTAAACTAGAATTCCCCAGTTTCATTTTCTCGCACCAGAGAGAGGTGTTATTTGTATATTTCTGATACAGATGTGTTTTTTTTTACTCTGTGCCTCTCAATTTCTGGTATGTGAGTGTGTATCTCCCTTTCACCTTTCATTCTCTGCTGGAGGATTTGTATTTTAACCAGTACCTTTCAACTTCTACCATATGGATTTACTATTTGATCCCTGTGTCAGTGTTTAGCATGTAAGTTTGGTTTTCATCCTGTATGTGTCAGTTCCATATATTTGAGTTTTGATTTATCCCTGTATTTGCAGCATCTTGTATATGAAACTGCTTAATTAAGTGGGTGATACAATCTGCATTTGTTAAAATGTTGATTTGATGTCTACCCAATAGTTCATCGTATAGCTGTGAGGGGGTTATTTTGTACCTGGTATTAACTTAGTTTAACTTTCACTCTCAAAGTTCCAGTTCCACATGGGTGAGATTGGATTTAAAACTACATCTGTCATTTTCTGAACGTAGATGTAGGTCTTACTTTATTCATTTCAGTTTCTGATATGTGAATGTGGGTTTTGAACTGTGCATGTATGATGTTAATTCTGCACATCTGGCTCTGGTACTGTAAATGAGGTGGGACTAATACAGGGCATGTCAGTTTCCGGTGCTCCATGTGAGTATAGAGATGTTATTTTATCCATCAGTCTCAACAACTCATACCGGGGGTGGCACAACAATCATGTGAGGACAGATTGATTCAACTGGGCCTGTACTCACTAGAGTTTAGAAGAATCAGAGGGGATTGGATTGAAACATGTAAAATTCTAACAGGGCTAGAGAGACTGGGTGAAGGGAGGATTTTTCCCCTGGTTGGGGAGTCTAGATGCAGGGGCCACATTCTCAGGATACACAGCAGGCCATCTAGAAATGCGGTGAGGAAAAATGTCTTTACTCAGAGGGTGGTCAACCTGTGGAATTCTTTACCGCAGAAGCCTGTGGGGGCTGGATCACTGAGTATATTCAAGAGAGAAACTGACCATTGTTTGGGTATTAGGGGCATCAAGAGGTATGGAGAGAAAGCGGGAATATGGCGTTGAGATAGAGGATCAGCCATGATCATATTGAATGGTGTAGCATGCTCAAAGGGCTGAATGGTCTACTCCTGCTCCTAGTTTCTATGTTTCTATTTCTGGCTCCCAAACTTTTTTTTGGTTATCTCCCAGCCTCCAGAAAGTGACTTTTTTTTTACAGTAACTTTCAGTTTCTGGAATGTGACAGTGATTATAACTCAGTGTCTTTGAATCTCTGGTATGTGTACATGACTTGTCTTATTTTCCATCATTTTCTGAAATTTTTATAGTTTTCACTTCCTCATCCAATGTCTGTTATGTGGGTACCAACTTTTCTCTGCGTGTGTTGGTTTCTGATATGCGAGTTTGGATTTAATCTGTACATGACATTTTCTGTAACAGAATGACATGGTGCAGAAGAGGCCCTTCAGCCCATCGAGTCTGCACCGACACATGAGAAACATCTGACCTACCTACCTAATCCCATTTACCAGCACTTGGCCCCATAGCCTTCAATGTTATGATGTGGCAAGTGCTCATCCAGGTACTTTCTAAAGTGTGTGAGGCAACCCGCATACATCGTCCTCCCAGGCAGTGCATTCCAGACCATCACCAACCTCTGGGTAAAAAAGTTTTTCCTCAAATCCCACTTATACCTCCTGCCCCTCACCTTGAACTTATGTCTACTTGAGATTGACCCTTCAATGAAGGGGAACAGCTGCTCCATATCTATCCTGTCCATGCCCCTCATAATCTTGTACACCTCGATCTTGTTGTCCCTCGTTATTCTCTGATCCAACAAAAACAACCCAAGTCTATCTGAGCTCTCTTCATAACTTAAATGTTTCATCCCAGACAACATCCTGGTGAATCTCCTCTGCACCCCCTCCAGCGCAATCACATCATTCCTATAATGTGGTGACCAGAACTGCACAATGTACTCCAGCTGTGGCCTCACTAATATTCTATACAACTCCAACCTGACCTCCCGACATTTATAATCTATGCCTCGATTGATAAAGGCAAGTGTCCCATCTGCCTTTATCACCACCCCATTAACATGCCCCTACACCTACAGAGATCTATGGACACACACGTCAAGGTCCCATTGTTCATCAAAGCTGCCTAGTTTCATGCTATTCCTTGTCAAATTACTCCTTCCAAATTGTAGCACCTCACACTTTTCAGGGTTAAATTCCATCTGCCATGTATCTGTCCATTTGATCATCCTGTCTATATCTTCCTGTAGCCCAAGACACTCAGCCTCTATTAACCACCCGACCAATCTTTGTGTCATCCGCATAAGCTTTTTCCTCCTGTCTCTGGCAGCTGTTGGTATTTAATTAGATATTTACTCTGTATCTCTCATTCACTTGTATCCAAGTTTTACTTTTGTCCTGGATCTGTCAGGTCCTGACATGAGAGCTTGGATTTTTCTCCCTATCACTTCAATGTGTATGCAATTCAAACATGGAGCACATCTGTACTTTCAATCTCTGCTGTGTGTCAGTAAATTTAACTCTGTGCATGTCATGTTGTATTATGTGAGTATGGATTTTAATATGAACATGTCACTGGTATGGGAATGTCCTTTTGAAAATTTTAAGCCACTTTCTTGTCATGGCAGATGTGTTTTACTCTGCTCCTGTCAATCTCTGATAAATAGCATCAGCCTTTTATTTTATCTGTTTATCCATCACTGAAGTACATGCAATATTTCCTTTTTACCGACTAAGTTTCTGATACAAATGAGGTCATTCTCTTTCTTGGACAATCCATAATTAATGAGTGTTAGTTGCTCTCTGGCCCTTTTATTATCTAGAACATGTGCATATGTTATCCTGTGCATGCCAGTTGCTGAAAAATGATCTTTAACTTTGCTCTGGACCTGGCAGTTTGCATTATTGGATTTTGGGCATTGTTGCATGTCTTTCAGTTTTGGTTAGGTACTGAGTGCTTGACTGCATACCTATCAGTCTTTTTATTTTACTTTCAGCCTGTGAGTGTGGCTTTTATTCTGCATTTGTCACTTTCTTACACCTTGTGTTGGCTTCAATCTGCATCTGTTGGTTTCTGATGAATGAGTGTTGGATTTCCTCTCTGCCTGCCAGTTTTGTGGATGAGAGTTTTATAAACCTTACTGATCATTTTCTGCTATATAACTGAGGTTTCATTATTGCACTTTTACATTCCTGTTCTAACAGTATGAGTTACGCTCTGTACATTTCAATCTCTGGTATTTCAGTGTTGTATGCCCATTGCAGTTGCATTCTTCTGATGGATGGATGTGTGTTTTATACTGCATCTTTGAGTTATGTGTGTTTATTCTGTTCTTATTGCATTTTTGAGTTAGTGTTTATTGTATTTATCCTGTCCCTATCAGTGAGAAGTTTTCAATCCCTGGCATGTGCACATGGTGTGTTTCTTTGTTTCAGTCTCTGATATATAAGCCTATGTTTATGTATCTGCCAGTTTTGTATCCATCAGTTTATTTTGGGTGAGTGAAGGAATTATTATTTACAGGTCAGACTCTGATAAGTGTGTCAGTTTCTGGTATGCAATGTGTGTTTTACTTGGGAAAGTTACTTGGCATGAAAATGTACAGATTATCCTGCACTTGTTAATTATTTTTTTTGAGTTCCAATGTGTATCATTTAATAATGTTTATATGGATTCAGCCTTTTTACTTAATAGGTAAATTTCTGAAATGTGACAATGAATTTTCCTCCTTCCCTGTCTGTTTCCGTCTCTCTCCTTCTCTCTCCCCTCACCCTCCCTCCCTCCTCCCTCCCTCCCCCCTCTTCCTTCACTCTCCCCTCCCCCCTCCTTCTCTCTCCCCCCCTCCCCCTCTTCTCTCTCCCCCCTCCCCCTCTTCTCTCTCCACCCCCTCCCCCTCCCCCTCTTCTCTCTCCACCCCCTCCCCCTCCCCCTCTTCTCTCTCCACCCCCTCCCCCTCCCCCTCTTCTCTCACCCCCCCTCCCCTCCCCCTCTTCTCTCACCACCCCCTCCCCCTCTTCTCTCTCCACCCCCTCCCCCTCTTCTCTCTCCACCCCCTCCCCCTCCCCCTCTTCTCTCTCCCCCCCTCTCCCTCTTCTCTCTCCCCCCCTCTCCCTCTTCTCTCTCCCCCCCTCTCCCTCTTCTCTCTCCCCCCCTCCCCCTCTTCTCTCTCCCCCCCTCCCCCTCTTCTCTCTCCCCCTTCTCTCTCTCCCCCCTCCCCTCATCCCCCCTCCACGTCTTCTCTCTCTCCCCCTCCCCCTCCCCCCTTCTCTCTCCCCCCTCCCCCTCCCCCCTTCTCTCTCCCCCCTCCCCCTCCCCCTTCTCTCTCCCCCCTCCCCCTCCCCCCTTCTCTCTCCCCCTCCCCCTCTTCTCTCTCCCCCCAGCCCCCCTCTCCATCTTCTCTCTCCCCCCAGCCCCCCTCTCCATCTTCTCTCTCCCCCCAGCCCCCCTCTCCATCTTCTCTCTCCCCCCAGCCCCCCTCTCCATCTTCTCTCTCCCCCCAGCCCCCCTCTCCATCTTCTCTCTCCCCCCCTCCCCCCCTTCTCTCTACCCCCTCCCCTCTCCCCCCCTCTCCCCCATCCCCCTCCCCCCCTTCTCTCTCCCCCCTCCCCCTCCCCCCTTCTCTCTCCCCCCTCCCCCTCCCCCCTTCTCTCTCCTCCCTCCCCCTCCCCCCTTCTCTCTCCTCCCTCCCCCTCCCCCCTTCTCTCTCCCCCCTCCCCCTCCCCCCTTCTCTCTCCCCCACTCCCCCTCCCCCCTTCTCTCTCCCCCACTCCCCCTCCCCCCTTCTCTCTCCCCACTCCCCCTCCCCCCTTCTCTCTCCCCCACTCCCCCTCCCCCCTTCTCTCTCCCCCACTCCCCCCTCCCCCCTTCTCCCTCCCCCCTCCCCCTCCCCCCTCCCCCTCCCCCCTTCTCTCTCCCCTCTCCCCCCTCCCCCTCCCCCCTTCTCTCTCCCCTCTCCCCCCTCCCCCTCCTCCCCATCTCTCTCCCCTCTCCCCCCCTCCCCCTCCCCCCTTCTCTCTCCCCCACTCCCCCTCCCCCCTTCTCTCTCCCCCACTCCCCCTCCCCCCTTCTCTCTCCCCCTTCCCTCTCCCTCCTCCCCCTCCCCTCCCTCCCTCTCACCCTTCTCTCTCCCCCCCTTCCCTCCCTCTTCTCCCTCCACCCCCTCCCCCCTCCCCCTCTTCTCTCTCCCTTCCTCTCTCTCCCCTCCCACCTCCTCTCTCTCCCTCCCCTCCCTCCCCTCTAAGATCAGTCCATTTTCCGGTGCTGTCCTTAATGCACATTGTCTGCTGCAAACAATCTAGGTCTGCCCCATACCCCGCTCCCTCACTCCATGCCAACCTATGGGTTTACCTGTGGACGCGGGCCAAAGTCGTTGTGCTGCAGAGAGCCGATAAGAGCCCATTCAACTCCGAGCCCTGATGCCTCCACTCGCTGCTGATGCGAAGCTTGTTCATTTCAGTGGGTAATTGGATCGGGCAGGCTGTGGGGGGGGGGAGGGGCGCGCATGCGCGTGGGACAGGGACAGGGCCAATCAGAGCGTGCGCAGGTCACAGCGAGAGAGAGAGAGAGAGAAACTCAATGGGACCCCACCCCCACTAGGGTTATATGTACCTTGCTCAATAGATATAAAAACAAAAAAACTGCGGATGCTGCAAATTCAAAACAAAAGCAGAATTACCTGGAAAAACTCAGCAGGTCTGGCAGCATCGGCGGAGAAGAAAAGAGTTAACGTTTCGAGTCCTCATGACCCTTCGACAGAACTTGAGTGAATCCAAGAAAGAGTTGAAATATAAGCTGGTTTAAGGTCGGGGTTGGGGGGTGGGGGGTGTGGGGAGAGCATAAAAGATTTAAAAATATTTAAAAATAATGGAAATAGGTGGGAAAAGAAAAATCTATATAATTTATTGGAAAAAAAAACAAAAGGAAGGGGGAAACAGAAAGGGGATGAGGATGGGGGAAGGAGCTCAAGACGTAAAGTTATTGAATTCAATATTCAATCCGGAAGGCTGTAAAGTGCCTAGTCGGAAGATGAGGTGTTGTTCCTCCAGTTTGCGTTGGGCTTCACTGGAACAATGCAGCAAGCCAAGGACAGACATGTGGGCAAGAGAGCAGGGTGGAGTGTTAAAATGGCAAGCGACAGGGAGGTTTGGGTCATTCTTGCGGACAGACCGCAGTTGTTCTGCAAAGCGGTCGCCCAGTTTACGTTTGGTCTCTCCAATGTAGAGGAGACCACATTGGGAGCAACGAATGCAGTAGACTAAGTTGGGGGAAATGCAAGTGAAATGCTGCTTCACTTGAAAGGAGTGTTTGGGTCCTTGGACGGTGAGGAGAGAGGAAGTGAAGGGGCAGGTGGTGGGCATGGGGTGGTGCCATAGGACGGGGTTGATGAGTAGGGGGTGATGGAGGAGTGGACCAGGGTGTTCTGGAGGGAGCGATCCCTACGGAATGCTGATGGGGGGGGGTGAAGGGAAGATGTGTTTGGTGGTGGCATGCTGGAGTTGGTGGAAATGGCGGAGCATGATCCTTTGAATGCGGAGGCTGGTGGGGTGATAAGTGAGGACAAGGGGGACCCTATCATGTTTCTGGGAGGGAGGAGAAGGCATGAGGGTGGATGCGCGGGAGATGGGCCGGACACGGTTGAGGGCCCTGTCAACGACCGTGGGTGGAAAACCTCGGTTAAGGAAGAAGGAGGACATGTCAGAGGAACTGTTTTTGAAGGTACCATCATCGGAACAGATGCGACGGAGGCAAAGGAACTGAGAGAATGGGATGGAGTCCTTACAGGAGGTGGGGTGTGAGAAGCTGTAGTCGAGGTAGCTGTGGGAGTCGGTAGGCTTGTAATGAATATTGGTGGACAGTCTATCACCAGAGATTGAGACAGAGAGGTCAAGGAAGGGAAGGGAAGTGTCAGAGATGGACCACGTGAAAATGATGGAGGGGTGGAGATTGGAAGCAAAATTAATACATTTTTCCACGTCCCGATGAGAGATTGAAGCAGCACCGAAGTAATCATCGATGTACCGGAGAAAGAGTTGTGGAAGGGGGCCGGAGTAGGACTGGAACAAGGAATGTTCCACATACCCCATAAAGAGACAGGCATAGCTGGGGCCCATGCGGGTACCCATAGCCACACCTTTTATTTGGAGGAAGTGAGAGGAGTTGAAGGAGAAATTGTTCAGTGTGAGAACAAGTTCAGCCAGACGGAGGAGAGTAGTGGTGGATGGGGATTGTTTGGGCCTCTGTTCGAGGAGGAAGCTAAGGGCCCTCAGACCATCCTGGTGGGGGATGGAGGTGAAGAAGGATTGGACGTCCATGGTGAAGAGGAAGCGTTTGGGGCCAGGGAACTGGAAATTGTGGATGTGACGTAAGGTGTCAGAGGAATCACGGATGTAGGTAGGAAGGGACTGGACAAGGGTAGAGAGAAGGGATAACGAGAAATGAGTTCTGTGGGGCAGGGGCAAGCTGAGACGATCGGTCTACCGGGGCAGTTCTGTTTGTGGATTTTGGGTAGGAGATAGAAGCGGGCCGTCCAAGGTTGGGCGACTATCAGGTTGGAAGCTGTGGGAGGAAGATCCCCAGAAGAGATGAGGTCAGTGACAGTCCTGGAAACAATGGCTTGATGTTCTGTGGTGGGGTCAATATCCAGGGAGAGGTAGGAGGAAGTGTCTGAGAGTTGACGCTCAGCCTCCGCGAGGTAGAGGTCAGTGCGCCAGACAACAACAGCACCACCCTTGTCAGCGGGTTTGATGACAATGTCAGGGTTGGACCTGAGAGAATGGATTGCAGTAAGTTCAGAGAGAGAGAGATTAGAATGGGTGAGAGGAGCAGAGAAATTGAGACGACTAATATTGGAGGTGGGGTATTCTCCCTCCACCTGGACCCCTCCCTCTGGATTCTTACCTTCTCTTGATCTTTTCATTGAAAACTGTCGGCGCGACATTAGTCATCTCAATTTCTCTGCTCCTCTCACCCATTCTAATCTCTCTCTCTCTGAACTTACTGCACTTCATTCTCTCAGGTCCAACCCTGACATTGTCATCAAACCCGCTGACAAGGGTGGTGCTGTTGTTGTCTGGTGCACTGACCTCTACCTCGTGGAGGCTGAGCGTCAACTCTCAGACACTTCCTCCTACCTCTCTCTGGATATTGAACCCACCACAGAACATCAAGCCATTGTTTCCAGGACTGTCACTGACCTCATCTCCTCTGGGGATCTTCCTCCCACAGCTTCCAACCTGATAGTCGCCCAACCTCGGACGGCCCGCTTCTATCTCCTACCTAAAATCCACAAACGGTACTGCCCCGGTAGACCGATCGTCTCAGCTTGCTCCTGCCCCACAGAACTCATTTCTCATTATCTTGACTCCCTTCTCTCTCCCCTTGTCCAGTCCCTTCCCTACTACATCCGTGATTCCTCTGACACCTTATGTCACATCAACAATTTCCAGTTTCCTGGCCCCAAACGCTTACTCTTCACCATGGATGTCCAATCCCTCTACACCTCCATCCCCCACCAGGATGGTCTGAGGGCCCTTAGCTTCTTCCTTGAACAGAGGACCGAACAATCCCCATCCACCACTACTCTCCTCCGTTTGGCTGAACTTGTTCTCACACTGAACAATTTCTCCTTCAACTCCTCTCACTTCCTCCAAATAAAAGGTGTGGCTATGGGTACCCGCATGGGCCTCAGCTATGCCTGTCTCTTTATCGGGTATGTGGAACATTCCTTGTTCCAGTCCTACTCGGCCCCCTTCCACAACTCTTTCTCCGGTACATCGATGATTACTTCGGTGCTGCTTCATGCTGTCATTGGGACTTGGAAAAATGTATTAATTTTGCTTCCAATCTCCACCCCTCCATCATTTTCACATGGTCCATCTCTGACGCTTCCCTTCCCTTCCTTGACCTCTCTGTCTCAATCACTGGTGATAGACTGACCACCAATATCCATTATAAACCCACCGACTCCCAAAGCTACCACGAATACAGCTCCTCACACCCCACTTCCTGTAAGGACTCCATCCCATTCTCTCAGTTCCTTCGCCTCCGTCGCATCTGTTCCGATGATGCTACCTTCAAAACAGTTCCTCTGACATGTCCTCCTTCTTCCTTAACCGAGGTTTTCCACCCACGGTCATTGACAGGGCCCTCAACCGTGTCCGGCCCATCTCCCGCGCATCCACCCTCACGCCTTCTCCTCCCTCCCAGAAACATGATAGGGTCCCCCTTGTCCTCACTTATCACCCCACCAGCCTCCGCATTCAAAGGATCATCCTCTGCCATTTCTGCCAACACCAGCATGATGCCACCACCAAACACATCTTCCCTTCACCCCCCCCATCGGCATTCCGTAGGGATCGCTCCCTCCAGGACACCCTGGTCCACTCCTCCATCAACCCCTACTCCTCAACCCCCTCCTATGGCACCACCCCATGCCCACGCAAAAGGTGCAGCACCTGCCCCTTCACTTCCTCTCTCCTCACCGTCCAAGGGCCCAAACACTCCTTTCAATTGAAGCAGCATTTCACTTGCATTTCCCCCAACTTAGTCTACTGCATTCGTTGCTCCCAATATGGTCTCCTCTACATTGGAGAGACCAAACTTAAACTGGGCGACCGCTTTGCAGAACACCTGCGGTCTGTCCGCAAGAATGACCCAAACCTCCCTGTCGCTTGCCATTTTAACACTCCACCCTGCTCTCTTGCCCTCATGTCTGTCCTTGGCTTGCTGCATTGTTCCAGTGAAGCCCAGCGCAAACTGGAGGAACAGCATCTCATCTTCTGACTAGGCACTTTACAGCCTTCCGGACTGAATATTGCATTCAACAACTTTAGGTCTTGAGCTCCCTCCTCCATTCCCACAGACTTTCTGTTTCCCCCTTCCTTTTGTTTTTTTTTTCCAATAAATTATATAGATTTTTCTTTTCCCACCTATTTCCATTATTTTTAAATATTTTTAAATCTTTTATGCTCTCCCCACCCCCATTAGAGCTATACCTTGAGTGCCCTACCATCCATTCTTAATTAGCACATTTGTTTAGATAATATCACCAACTTTAACACCTATGTGTTCTTTTGTTCTGTTGTTTGTGACATCTTTTGATGATCTGCTTCTATCACTGCTTGTTTGTCCATACAACCACACCAACCCCCTCCACTTCTCTCTCTCTCTCTCTCTTTATCTTCCCCGCCCCCCCCCCCACCCACCGCCCGCCCCCCCCCACCCACCCACCCACACACACACACACACACACACCTTAAACCAGCTTATATTTCAACTCTTTCTTGGACTCGAACTCAAGTTCTGTCGAAGGGTCATGAGGACTCGAAACGTCAACTCTTTTCTTCTCCACCTATGCTGCCAGACCTGCTGAGTTTTTCCAGGTAATTCTGCTTTTGTTTTGTACTTTGCTCAACCTGCTTTCTACCCTTAATGGCACCTATCAGCACATTCCTTAGATAATATCACCACCCTCAACACCTCTTCGTCCTTTGTCTATGACATCTTGTGGCTATCTCCACCTATCACTGGCCCTCTATCCAGCTCCACTCGTCCCACCTCCCCCCCCCACCTTAAACCAGCTTATATTTCACCTGTCTTCTATTTTTCCTTTGTTCCGTTGAAGAATCATACAGACTCGAAACGTTAACTGTTAAACATCACATGAGGGTCCGAACAAAGTAAGCGACCTGCAGCTAGCAGTCTGGAGTCTGGCTGGCTCCGTGGAGAGGTCCAATCTGTAGTCATGCCATGCATTTGCTACCAGTTTGAAATGTGTTGCCCCAGGCTGCATCCCTGTCATGGAATGTACGTTTGTAAGGATGAAGGGAATCAGAGTGGTACGGAGGTATCTTGGAGTGAGACGCGTATGGGGAATAAATGAAAAAATAATGCTGGGGGAGAAAACCTCAGCAGCATCTGTGGAGAGAGAAACACAATGAATGTTTTGAGCTCTGAAGGAGGATAATATGGTCTCAAAACATTAACTCTGTTTATTCAAAGCTCCGAAGAAGGGTCATACTGACTCGAAACATTAACTCTATTTATTCAGAGCTCTGTGGAAGGGTCATACTGACTCGAAAAGTTAACTCTGTTTATTCAGGGCTCTGTAGAAGGGTCATACTGACTCAAAACGTTAACTCTGTTAACTCAGAGCTCTGTGGAAGGGTCATAATGACTTGAAACGTTAACTCTGTTTCTCCAAAGCTCTTGAGAATGGTCACATGAACTCGAAACATGAACTCTGTTTATTCAGAGCTCTGAGAAGGGTCATCTGGACTCGATACATTGACTCTGTTTCTCTCTCCACAGATGCCGCTAGACCTGCTGAGTCTTTTTCCACCCTTTTCTGTTTTTGTTTCAGATTTCCAGCACAGAGTCACAGAATCACACAGTACAGAAGAGGCCATTCGGCCCATCGAGTCTGCACCGACATGTGAGAAACACCTGACCTACCTACCTAAAACAAAAACAGAATTACCTGGAAAAACTCAGCAGGTCTGGCAGCATCGGCAGAGAAGATAAGAGTTGACATTTCGAGTCCTCATGACCCAACAACAGAATTACCTAATCCCATTTACCAGCACTAGGCCCACAGCCTTGAATGTTATGACGTGCCAAGTGCTCATCCAGGTACTTTTTAAAGGATGTGAGGCTAACCCGCCTCCACCACCCTCCCAGGCAGCACATTCCAGACCCTCACCACCCTCTGGGTAAAAAAGTTTTCCCTCACATCGTCCCTAAACCTCCTGCCCCTCACCTTGAAATTATGTCCCCTGGTGACTGACCCTTCAACTAAGAAGAACAGCTGCTCCCTACCCACCCTGTCCATGCCCCTCCTAATCTTGTACACCTCGATCAGGTCGCCCCTCAGTCTTCTCTGCTCCAACGGAAACAACCCAAGTCTATCCAATCTCCCTTCATAACTTAAATATTTCATCCCAGGCAACATCCTGGTGAATCTCCTCTGCACCCCGTCCAGTGCAATCACATCCTTCCTATAATGTGGCGAGCAGAACTGCACCCAGTACTCCAGCGGTGGCCTCACCAAGGTTCCATACTGCATCCCGCAGTATTCTGCTTTCATGTTTCGAGAAAACACGAAATCGGTGCATTTTTTGTAGAACACGAACTGAAATGATTTGTAGTGCACTCTCTTTAAAAAAAAAAATATGATTAAAGTAGGAAAAAAATAACATTTGCTGGAACTGCACAAAATTAATGTCAGGCAGGAACAGGCCCCAATTAGCTTCACCAGAGTGAAGCTCTCGCTGTCCCATAGACAAATAGCGAGCCGCTTTCTCTCTCTTTTTTACCCTCTTAATGACGCGAGCTAACCAGACACAGGAACAAAGGCTCGCCTGTCCCCCTCTCGGGGGTTGTGACATCTTCAACCGCCCAGCCTTTCCTGTCGTCTGTCAGCGACTCAGCTGTGGATAAGTATCCTTTAGATACAGCACCACCCCCCCACCCCACCCCCGCCAACCCACGTTTGCTCGCAACCGCTCACTCCCTGCTAGTAAATCATAGTTACCTTCAGGGAGATAATGAGAAATGGTAAAAACAAAAGCAGAATTACCTGGAAAAACTCAGCAGGTCTGGCAGCATCGGCGGAGAAGAAAAGAGTTGACGTTTCGAGTCCTCATGACCCTTCGACAGAACTTGAGTTCGAGTCCAAGAAAGAGTTGAAATATAAGCTGGTTTAAGGTGTGTGTGTGTGGGGGGGAGCGGAGAGAGAGACACACCTTAAACCAGCTTATATTTCAACTCTTTCTTGGAGCCGAACTCAAGTTCTGTCGAAGGGCCATGAGGACTCGAAACGTCAACTCTTCTCTTCTCCGCCGATGCTGCCAGACCTGCTGAGTTTTTCCAGGTAATTCTGTTTTTGTTTTTGTTTTGGATTTCCAGCATCCGCAGTTTTTTTTTTGTTTTTATCTCTGGATTGAAAGCTAATAGATGGGATGCAGGGTTGAGGATAAATGATTAATCCTGCACAATTGATTGAGAATTGAATGACCTCAAACTGACAACACATGATCGTTTTTTTTTAAAATTGCGTAATGCTTTACAGCTTTTATTTACATTCTCAAAAAGTGACCTGCAGTTTTCAACGTATTTCAACTGAAATGTTCGCAACCGTGCAATCTTTGCATTATTTTACACTTTGAGGTATCTCACAGAGGATGTCACAGTCCCGCAGAGATGGTAAACAGCTTGTCTCAATCACCTACCCAAAAGAGACAGGCAGAAAGATATTGCTGTTGAAAAATCATCATGATGCAGGTGCCGAATTGGAAGGACTGCACAGCTCACAGAGTGCAGGACAGGCCCTTCGGCCCACCGAGTCTGCACCGAAATGAAACCAGCTAACCTTAATTCAAATGAAAGCCAAATACTGCAGATGCTGAAGTCTGAAACAAAAGCAGAGGAAATGCTGGGAAAAACTCAGCAGGTCTGGCAGCATCTGTCGAGAGAGGGAAACAGGATTAACGTTTCGACTCTGTATGACCCTTCTTCAGGGCTTAAAAGAGGAGTAGAAATGTGATTAAGTTTATAGTGTTTAAGAGGGGTGGAGCAGGTGATGCTGTATGGAAGGCCAGCGATAGGTGGGGGACACAGGAGAGAGTGTTAAAGATGCCATGAACTAAAGGACAAAGGGAGTGTTAATAGTAGCAGTAAGGGCTAAAGAAGGTGCTGACAGTGGCATAAAGGTAAGAAAGCAGAGTGTGATAATGGCAGAACAAGGGTAAGCATTGTGTGGAAGAACAACATGAAACAAGTAACAGATGGTCGTTATGGGGACCTTAATCTTAATTCAAAGAGTCATGGACAATCATTAAACAAAACAATATAGAAAATAATTTTTAAAAAGGTACATTTATGCCCTCTAGTATGCCTCAATTGAACCTGCCACTACAACACTTCCAGGCAGTGCATTCCAAACCCTAACTAATCGCTGTTTGAAAATGTTTTTTTCACACTTTAAAACTGTGCCCTTTGGTTCTCGATCCATTTACGAGCAGGAACAGTTTCTCCTGATCTACTCTGTCCAGACCCCTTGTGACCGTGAAAACTTCTATCAAGTCTCCTCTCAGCCTTCTCCTCTCCAAGGAAAACAGTCCCAACTTCTCCAATCTTTCCACATAACTGAAGTGTCTCATCCCTGGAGCCATTCTCATAAACCAATTCAGAGTATACAAATAACTACAACACGTTGCAAAATGTAGGTATCCTTAGTTGCATAGAA
This sequence comes from Carcharodon carcharias, assembly GCF_017639515.1. Taxonomy (NCBI): domain Eukaryota; kingdom Metazoa; phylum Chordata; class Chondrichthyes; order Lamniformes; family Lamnidae; genus Carcharodon; species Carcharodon carcharias. The sequence continues at coordinate 1,156,010 of NW_024470814.1, read as the reverse complement.
TAAAAATGAAATATCTGGTGCAGTCTAATGGGAGGTGGTGACATAGTGGTAATGTCACTGGGCTAGTAATCAAAGCTCTAGTGTTCTGGAGGCTTGGGTTCAAATCCTGCCCTAGTCGTGCAAACATACAGAGCAGGAGTAGGCTACTCAGCCTTCGAGCCTGGTCCGCCATATAATAAGATTGTGGCTGAGCCTCAGCTCCACATTCCCAATGCCTACCACAGTAATCTTTCGACCATTGTGTATCACTTATCTGGCATTCAGTTTGAGAGTGAGAAACCCGGGTCAGAAACAACAGTGCTAAATTTAAAGAAGGGTAATTACAAAGGATTGAGGGCAGAGTTGGCTGGAGTCGAGTTTTGAATAATAGATGGTTGATGAACAATTGCAGATGTTTAAAGAAAATGGTTCATGACTCACAAGAAAGATATATCCCAGTGAGGAAGAAGGATTCTAGGAAGGGGGTTAACCAAGGAGGTTAAGGAGTGTATCAAATTGAAAACAGAAAACATACAACGTGGCAAAGATTAATGGTAAGCCAGAGGATTAGGAAAGTTAAAAAAATACAAAAGATGACCAAAAAATATAATAAGATAGAAGGAGAACATAAATATTGAGGGTAAACTAGCAAGTAGTATAGAAATGGACAGTAAGAGCTCCTTCAAATATATAAAAAGGAAGAGAGAGACAAAAGTGAGCATAGGCCTCTTAGAGAATGAGGATGGGGTAATAATAATGGGGAACCAGGAATCGACAGAGGAGCTGAACAAATACTTTGCACCAACCTTCATGGTTGAAGACACTAATAGCATTCTAAAACTGCTAAATAATCAAGGGGCAAAGTAATGGGGGGAAAAATACAATAGCTATCACTAGAGAAAAAGTACTAGGGAAACCAATGGAGCTAAAGACTGATAAGTCCCCTGGACCTGATAGGACGCACCCTATGATATTAAGGGAAGTAACTGCAGTGGTAGTGGATGCATATGTAGTAATCTTCCAAGCATCCTTAGATTCTGGAACAGCCCCAGAGGATTGCAATACTGTCAATGTACCACACTTATTCAAAAAGGGAAGGAGACAAAAAACAAGTAACTATAGGCCAGTTAGCTTAACATCTGCCATTGGGAAAATGTTAGAGTCTATTATCAAGGATGTAATAGCAGAGCATTTAGAAATCCATAATATAATCAAACAGAATCAGCATGGCTTCATGAAGAGGAAATCATATCTGACAAATTTATTCGAATTCTTTGAAGAGGGAGCAAGCAGAATAGATAAAGGTGAACCAGTAGATGTAATACATTTGGATTTCCAAAAGACATTCAATAAGGTGCCGCATGTAAGGCTAATTAATAAGGTAAGAGCCCGTGGTGTTGGGGGTAGTGTATTAGCATGGATAGAGGATTGGCTAACTAATAGAAAACAGAGAGTTAGGATAAAGAGGGCATTTTCAGGATAGTAACCTATAGCTAGTGCACTACCACAGGGATCAGTTCTGGGACCACAGTTAATTACAATATATATCAATGAGTTGGATTGTTGCCAAGTTTGTGGATGACACAAAAATAGGTGGGAGGCAAGTAGTCAGGATGACACAAAGACCCAACAGGGGGGTGTAGACAGGTTAAGAGAATGGGCAAAAACTTGCAGGGGAATATAACGTGGGGAAATGGGAGGTTACACACTTTGGCGGGAACAATAGAAGAGCTGAATATAATTTAAATGCAGAATGGCTGCAGAAAGCTGCAGCACAGAGGGATTTGGGGTCCTCATGCATGAATCCCAAAAACCTAGCCAACAAGTTCAACAGGTAATATGGAAAGCAAATGGAATGTTGGCCTTTATTGTAAAGGGACTGGAGTATAAAAATAGGGAAGCCTTGCTAAAACCATACAAGACACTCTTTAGACCACAACTAGAATACCGTGAACAGTTTTGGTCCCCTTACCGAAGGAAAGATATATCAGCATTGGAGGCAGTCCAGAGAAGGTTCACTAGGTTGATCCTGGGTATGGAGGGATTTTCTTATGAGGAGAGATTGAGTAGGTTGGGCCTGTACTCATTGGAGTATAGAAGAATGAAAGGCAACCTTATTGATACATATAATATTCTTGGAAGGTTTGACAAGGTGGATACTGAGAGGTTGGTTCCTCTTGTGGGAGAGTCTAGGACCAGAGGGCATAATCTCAGAGCAAGGGTTCACCCATTTAAGACAGAGGTGAGGAGGAGTTTCCTCTCTCAGAGGGCAGTTTATCTGCAGAATTCTTTACCGCAGAGGGCTGTAGAGGCTGGGTTGTTAACTATATTCAAGTCTGAGATAGACAGATTTTTAATCAGTAAGGGAATCAAGGGTTATGGGGAAAAGGCAGGAAAGCGGAGTTGAGGGTTATCAGACCAGCCATGATCTCATTGAATAGCGGAGCAGACTTGATGGGCTGAATGCCCTACTTCTGCTCCTATGTGTTATGGACATATCCATCCAGCTCTGCCTTAAAAAGTATTCAAGGACTCTACTTCCACCATCTTTTTGGAAAGGGAGTTCCAAAGGCCTTCTGAAAGTTGGGGGTGGGGGGGGGGGGGTGTGGGGGGGGGGGGTGGGGGGGCGGGTGGGGGTGGGTGGGGGGGGGTGGTGTGGGGAGGTGGGAAAGCTTCATACTCATTTTTTAAATGAGCAACACCTTATTTTTAAACTGTGACCCCTTGTTCTAGGTTCATGAACAAGAGAAAAAATCCTCTCCACATCCATCCTGTCAAGGCCCCTCAGGATCTGATGTTTCTATTAAGTTGCTCACTACTATTGTACTGAAACAAGCCTGGCCTTTCCTCATAAAGCAACCCGCCCATTCGAGATTGAAATCAAATTCCATTTATAAATCCGGATTTGTAAACCTGGTCTCTCATGACCATGGCAATTATTATCATCAATTGTTGTACAAACCCATCCAGCTCTCGATTGGATGTGATTGCACTGGAAAGGGTGCAGAGGAGATTCACCAGGATGTTGCCTGGGATGGAGCGTTTCAGCTATGAAGAGAGACTGGATAGGCTAGGGTTGTGTTCCTTGAAGCAGGGAAGGCAGGGCGGGGGTATGGGGGTGGGGGTTGAAAGTGGTATAAACATTTATGTGTGGCATAGGCAAGGTAGATAGGAAGAAACCTTTCCCCTTAGTGGAGGTGTCAAAAACCAGGGGGACATAGATTTAAGGTCAGGGGTAGGAGGTTTAAAGGGGATTTGAGAATTTTTTTTCACCCAAAGGGTGCTGGGAATCTGGAACTCACTGCCTGAGGGGATGGTAGAGGCAGGAACCCTCACAACAATTAAAACGTGTTTAGATGAGCACTCCTACATCCTGATAATCTTGCATGCCCTTGTTCATCAACAATCTATCTACATAAATATAAAAGCAAAATAATGCAGATGCTGGAAATCTGAAACAAACACCAGAAAATGCTGGAAAAAAAACTCAGCAGTCCTGGCAGCATCTGTGGAGAGAGAAACAGTGTTGACACTTCAACTCCATATGACCCTTGTTGTAATGGGCCAGGCAGGAAGCTTCACCCATGATGCACTCGAAAACGTCATTGACGAAGGTGACAACCTGAATAAGAGTCAAATGGACTCAAAACGTTAACTCTGTTTGTTTTTCCCTCTCCACAGATGCTGTTAGACCTGCTGAGTTTTCCCAGCATTTTCTGTTTATGTTTCAGATTTCCAGCATCCACAGTATTTTGCTTTTATGACAATCTATCTACCTCTGCCTCAAAAAATATTTTAAAAAAGCATACTTTCTTTCTGGAAAAAAATACTTTATTCATAAAATATCTGGAAGAACTTTACAAAACATTCCAAAATGGCCATCACAAAAAGTGCAATCGGATTTAACTCTTACACATGGATCAAGAGGTTCTTCAGTACAGTCAATGAATATTACAGTCATTTCAATATTGTCATTACAGGCAGTCAGTCAATGGTATTGGAGTTATCAACATACATCATGTTGCACTCTGAGGTGCTTCAATACAATCATAATAAAATTAGTATTCACTGCATACATTCATTTTGAGCTGTACAGCCCGAGGAGTCTATACAATTCCCAGCTCCTCTGTGCCCTGTGGCAGAAAAGTATTAGACAGCGCCCTTTCCCCATTGGGCCTTTGTGGTGGCTGCCCCAAGCTTTAGTGTACCCCTCAGCATGTAGTCCTGGACCTTGGAATGTGCCAGTCTGCAGCACTTGGTTGGGGACAACCCTTTGCACTGGAAGACCAACAAGTTTCGGGCAGACCAAAGAGCGTCTTTCACCGAGTTGATGATCCTCCAGTTGCAGTTGATGTTTGTCTCGGTGTGTGTCCCTGGGAACAGCCCGTAGAGCACAAGAGTCCTGTGTCACCGCACCGCTTGGGATGAACCTCGACAGACACCACTGCATCTCTCTCCAGACCTTCTTTGCAAAGACTAAAAAAAAACATACAAGTGAAGAGCAGGGCGTTCTCGGTGAAAAAGGAGTTAAGAAGTCAGAGAATTGGGTGGAGAGGGACCGGCAAGGGCATTGCAAGGTTAGACTGCCGAGACAGCTTGTGGTTGTGAGGAGCAATAAATGTGATTGGGTATCCGAACTAACCAACCACATGGGTACAGAAGACAAACATTGACATCATTGAGAACTGGCCAATCAGGAACCTGGCTGTAAGCCATCCTTCATTAGCATAGGGCTTTGGGGTAGTCTATAAAAGATGCACTAGGAGCATAGTTTCTGGCTTTTGTTTACTGTAACAATGGCTGATGAGAAGGAAGCACTGGTGGCACGTAACGTCTTAAAGGCCCTGAGGGAAAAGGAGAGGGTGGATCCTGTGGGATGGTTCCCTGAGCAGACAAAGTCATTTGGCAGAATGCCTCATCGCCAGAACTTTCCAACAAGCACCAATATATAACTTGGCTGGTGGTGAGAAAGGCCCTCCCTGTAAGATCCTTCCTACACGCCAGGAGTGTCATCCCCTCTGCACGTTGCCCTCGAGGTGGCTGTGGTGGGGAAGAGACCATTGTTCACCTCCTTGTAGATTGTGTCTTTGCGAAGAAGGTCTGGATAGAGATGCAGTGGTTTCTGTCGAGGTTCATCCCGAGCAGTTCTGTGACACAGGACTCTGTGCTCTACGGGCTGTTCCCAGGGACACACACCGAGACAAACATCAACTGCAGCTGGAGGATCATCATCTCGGTGAAAGACGCTCTTTGGTCTGCCCGAAACTTGTTGGTTTTCCAGCGCAAAGAGTTGTCCCCGACCGAGTGTTGCAGACTGGCACATTCCAAGGTCCAGGACTACGTGCTGAGGGACACAGTTAATCTTGGGACAGCCGCTGCAAAGGCCCAATGGGGAAGGGTCGCTGCCTATGACCTTTCTGCCACAGTGCACCGAGGGACTGGGAACTGTAAAGAGCCCCTCAGGCTGTACAGCTTAAAATGAATGTCTGCCAATGACTGTAATATTCATTGTTTGTACTGATACACCTTGTGATTCATGTTGTAAAAGTTGAACCTGATTGTATTTTTTGTGATGGTGATTTTGAAATGGTTCGAAATGTTTTTGAAGATTTATGAATAAAGTATATTTTTGCAAAAAAAAAAGCACTGGTGTTCCAATGCAAAGAGTTGTCCCCGACCGAGTGTTGCAGACTGACACATTCCAAAGTCCAGGACTACGTGCTGAGGGATGCACTAAAGCTTGGGGCAGCCACCGCAAAGGCGCTATGGGGAAGGATCGCTGTCTAAGATCTTTCAGCCACAGTGCACCGAGGGACTGGGAACTATTTAGAGCCCCTCGCGCTATATAACAAGTCCACCCGGACACCGGCATCTCCTCCAAGGTCATGAACATCATGAACTCGTTCGTCAGCCACATCTTCCAGCGCATCGTGGGCGAGGCTTCCCGCCTGGCCCACTCACTACAACCAGCGGCAGCACCATCAGCTCCCGGGAGATCCAGACCGCCGTGCGCCTGCTGCTGCCCGGGGAACTGGCCAAGCACGCTGTGTCGGAGGGCACCAAGGCGTTGACCAAGTACACCAGCTCCAAGTGAAACTCCGCCCCAGTGGAAATAACACCCAATATTCAAAGGCTCTTTTAAGAGCCACTCACGGCTTCTGTGAAAAAGCTATACTACCATGCATTGAGTATCCATTTGTTCGCATTTTAATACCAGCTGTCTGGAAATTTCTAATTGTCATTGCGATGCCTGTTTCAATCCTTTTAATTCGGGTAGATGCCATTTTACTTTCCTTAATTTCACAATACTTCGTAAATTAATCACTGTCCCGTGAACGCCTTCAGAACTCAGGGGCTTCATCCCTCCCCTGTAACTCTTATAGAGTCAAAACAATTAAACTAAATTAACAAAATTGGGATAAATCAGGCACAGCCCCTAATTCAGGTCAGCTGTAAAACCAAGAACAAAGTTTAAAGGAAACTTACAGACTTTGAATTAAAATGTGATTAAAGGGGTCAACAAAACACCCCAGATCCCTCCCCTATATTTGAACAGAAAAAAAGACCTGACTTAACGCAAAAAGTTCTCAATTTTCAGTCACAACTTTCTCCAGCCCTGGTTTGCTCTCAATAATCCATTATCCACAATCCCGGGTGGTTTTAGGAACACGGAGAGAAAAGCAACATAGTGCGGGTGCTGGAAATGCGATACACAAAATGCTGGGAAAACTCAGCAGGTCTAACAGCAGCACCTGTGCAGAGAGAGAGAGAGAAATAAAACCAAGAGTTAAGCGTTTCGAATCCGTATGACTCTTCTCCAGAGCTTTTACGGTTTTGCTTTAGGAGCACTCCATCCCAGTGTTGGAACTGCAAACTGCGATTGTTAACCAGCTCCCACGGAATAGACAACAATCTACAACCTGCGAGGCGACATGGTTGCAAAGGTGTCATCCGGACTCGAAACGTTGACTTGTGTTCCACTCCGCAGTTGCTGCCAGACCTGCTGGGTTTTTTTTCCCCAGGTATTTTTATTTTGGATTTCCAGCAACCGCAGTTTTTTGCTTTTATTTTGGTTACATAGGTTGACGTGGAATGTGTAGGGGGCTACGGAATGTTTTTAAGTGTTTTTAAGCACAGCGAGTAATCCCGAATGCATGCTTATTTTAAAATCAAACGCCGAGCTTGAGATATAACGTGAAATTAATACAATAAGTGTTGGTGTTTCTAAAGCGTTTGCCCTTTGACGATATCGCCTATAAATACGATAGTATCTTAACGTTGGTTTCTATTCAGAAAATAATTACTATTGGCGGGCTTTTCAAATTTGAAAAAAGAAATCCCACCCCCTTTTTTCCCGCAGCGTCTCCGGATTGGAGAATTAAACAGTTATCTGATTGGACGGCTGCAGGACACAATGGTCACTTTGTGTTGCTGTCCCTCGAACAGCCTTGCCACCAACACCATTCCCGACGAGGGCACAAGCTGTTAATCAGACTGAGACAGCCAAAGCTTGGCTCGAGAGGGAACTCATGGATAGCAATGCAAACGATTGAGAATGTAATGACCTCAACCCGAAAACATGGTGCGTGGACTTTAATAAAAAACAGAGTTTTGTTTTAATAATTCCGTGGGATATGGGCATCGCTTGCATAGCCAGTATTTACTGGCCATCTCTAACCGGTCTTGGAGTAGACCATGAGACCACAAGACATAGGAGCAGAAATTAGGCCATTCGGCCCATCAAGTCTGCTCCGCCATTCACTCATGGCTGATAAGTTTCTCAACCCCTTTCTCCCGCCTTCACCCTGTACCCTTTGATCCCCTTACCAATCCAGATCCTATTTATCTCGGTCTTTAATACACTCAATGACCTGGCCTCCACAGCCTTCTGTGGCAATGAATTCCATAGATTCACCACTCTCTGGCTAAAGAAGTTTCTCCTCATCTCTGTTCTAAAAGGTCTTCCCTTTACTCTGAGGCTGTGCCCTCGGGTCCTGGTCTCTCCTACTAATGGAAACATCTTCCCCACTTCCACTCTATCCAGGCCTTTCATTATTCTCTAAGTTTCAATCAGATCCCCCCTCATCCTTCTAAACTCCACCGAGTATAGACCCAGAGTCCTCAAACGTTCCTCATATGTTAAGCCTTTCATTCCTGGGATCATTCTTGTGAACCTCCTCTGGACCTTCTCCAGGGCCAGCACATCCTTCCTGAGATACGGGGCCCAATATTGTTCACAATATTCTAAATGTGGTCTGACCAGAGCCTTATAAAGCCTCAGCAGCACATCCCTACTTTTAGATTCTAGTCCTCTCGTAATAAATGACAACATTGCATTTCCTTCCTAACTACCGACACAGCCTGCAAGTTAACCTTGAGAGAATCCTGGACTAGGACTCCCAAGTCCCTTTGCACTCCAGATTTCTTAATTCTCTCCCCATTTAGAAAATAGTCTGTGCCTCTATTCTTCCTACCAAAGTGCATGACCTCACACTTCCCCACGTTGTATTCCATCTGCCACTTCTTTGCCCATTCTCCTAACCTGTCCAAATCCTTCTGCAGCCTCCCTGCCTCCTTAATACTACCTGTCCCTCCACCTATCTTTGTATCATCTGCAAACTTAGCCAGAATGCCTTCAGTTCCTTCATCTGGATCATTAATGTATAAAGTGAAAAGTTGTGGTCCCAACACTGACCACTGAGTGAATCATTGCTAAATCATTGCAGAGGTCAGATGCATGTTAAACATGTAGCGGATCTGCAGTCTCTTGTAGGCCAGACTGGGTAAGGGTAATATAAAAGCAAAATACTGCAGATGTTGAAAATCTGAAACAAAATCAAAAATAACTGGAAAAACTCAGCAGGTCTGACAGCATCTGCAGAGAGGAAGACAGAGTTAACGTTTCGAGGTTGTATCACTCTTCATCAGAACTGAAGAGAAATAGAAATGAGGTGAAATATAAGCTGGTAGAAGGGGGTGGGACAAGTAAAGCTGGATAGAGGGCCAATGATAGGTGGAGGCAAAGAAGAGATTGCCAAATATGGCATAGACAAAAGGACAAAGGGGTGTTGATTGTGGTGATTTTAGCTAAAGGCGGTGACATTAAGGGTAGAAAGCAGGATGAGCAAGTGACAGATAACCCTAGTGGAGGTGGGGTGGGGGGAAGGGATCAAAATAGGTTAAAATGTGGAGGTAAAATTATGGATGAAAAAAAAATAAAAAATAATAGAAATAGGGTGGGAAAAGAAATATATATAAATATTGGGAATGGATAATATCTTCTAATATCCATACAGTCATAAGAGTTTTATAGCACAGAAACAGGCCCTTCGGTCCATCGTGTTGGTGCTAGCTATCAAGCACCTATCTGTTCTAATCCCATTTTCCAGCACTTGGTCCTAGTGCCATCTGCGAATTTACTGATCATAACTCCTATATTCCCATCCAAATCATTACTTTACACTACAAACAGCAAGGGTCCCAGCCCCGGCTGCTGTGGTTCACCATTCGTCACGGGCTTCCAATCACAATAAAAAAAAAGTTTGATAGAGGTATTCACTCCCCTGGGGGGTGTATGGACAGGGTAACTAGAGAGAAATTGTTCCCACTCAGGATAGTATCAAGAACTAGAGGGCACAAATTCAAAATAATAGGCAAAGGGAGTAAAAGTGATGTGAGGGTTCCTTTTTTTCACCCATAGGGTTGTTGGAGCCTGGATCTGAGAGGATGGTGGAGGCTGGTTCAACTGAGGCATTCGAGGCTATCTGAAAAGAGAGAATGGGCAAGGTCACAGGGATAAGGCCGGGGAATGGGACTAGGTAGAATGTCCTTTAAGAGAGTCAGTGCCGATTCGACGGGCCAAATGGCCTCATTCTGCACAGTAAAGCTTCTGTGACTGATGTGTGGAGGACTGGTTAGCGAACAGGGTGCAGAGAGTAAGGATAAATGTGGCATTTTTGGACAAGCAAGCTGTAACTAGTGAAGTGCGACAGGGATCCCTGCTGGGGTCTCAACTGTTGTCAAGCTGCATAAGTGATTTGAATGAAATAACCAAATGTATGGTTGCTATATTTGCTGATGACAGAAAAATAGTTAGGAGAGCAAGTTGGGCATTGGAAGTCTGCAAACGAATGTAGATATGCTAAGTGAGTGTTTGTGTCTATTTTGACAGGGAGAATCCAAAAGTACGTTATTTAAAATATGAGGGATTGAAGAACTCTGTGGTACAGAGGGTGTCCTGGTACTGCATTTTTATTGCACATCCCTAGTAGCCCATGAGAAGGTTAGCTGGTTTCTTGAGCCATTTCAGTCCATGTGGTGTAGGTACACCAACAGTGCTGTAATTATTAGGGAAGGAGTGCCAGGATTTTGACCCAGCGACAGTAAACGAATGGTGACATACTTTCATATCAGGATGGTGCATGGGTTGGATGGAAACTGGGGAGGTGGTGGCATTCCCATGCATCTGCTGCCATTGTTATTCTAGAAGGTAGAGATTGCAGGTTTGGAAGGTGCTGTCAAAGGAGTCTTGGTGAATTCCTGCAGTGCATCTTGTAGATTCTACACACACTGCTGCTACTGTGCGTCAGTACTGGATTGAGTGAATGGGCTGTCAATCAGGCTGCTTTGTCCTAACTGATGAACCCTTGAGTGTTTTTGGAACTGCACTCATCCAGTCAAGTGCAGGGTATTCCACCACACCCCTGATTTGTGCCTTGTAGATGGTGGACAGACTTTGGTGAGTCAATAGGTCTATTGCTCTCAGCAGTTTTTTGAACCCCAGACCTGCTCTTTTAGCCACAGTATTTATATGGCTGGTCCAGTTCAGTTTATGGACAACAGTAACCCCATGTTAATAGTGGGGGATTCAGTGATGTTAATGCCATTGAGTGTGAAGGGGAGATATTTGGATTCTCTCTTGCTGGAGAAGGTGATTGCCTGGCATAAAAACAAAAAAACTGTGGATGCTGGAAATCCAAAACAAAAACAAAAACAGAATTACCTGGAAAAACTCAGCAGGTCTGGCAGCATCGGCGGAGAAGAAAAGAGTTGACGTTTCGAGTCCTCATGACCCTTCGACAGTTTGTGTGGCTCAAATGTTACTTGCCACTTATGATCCCAGCCTGAATGCTGTCCACCTCTTGCTGCATATGGGCACGGACTGTTTCAGTATCGGAGGAGTCACAAATGGTGCTGAACATGGTGTAATCTTCATCAAGCATCCACATTACTGAACCTATGATGGAGGGAAGGTCATTGATGAAGCAGCTGAGGATGATTGGGCCTAGGACACAACCCTGAGGAACTCTTGCAGTGATGTAATGGGACTGAAATGATGGACCTCCAACCCTGAAAACATCTGCATTTGTTCTAGGTATGTCTCTATCCAGTAGGGAGTTTTTCCTCTGATTCCCACTGATCCCAGTCTAGGTGTCCTTGATGGCACACTCGGTCAAGTGTTGCCTTGATGTCAAGGGGAAATCACTCTCAGCTCGCCACTTGAGGTCATCTCTTGTATCCAAGTTTGTACTCAGGCTGTAATGAGGTGAGGAGCTGAGTGGCCCTGGCAGAAGTCAAACTGAGTCTCAGTGAGCAGGTTATTGCTGAGTAAGTGGCACTTGAAAGCACTGTCGGCGACCCTTTCCATCACTTTGCTGATATTTGAGAGGAGACTGCTGGGGCGGTAATTGGCCAGGTTGGATATTTCCTGCTTTTTATGGACAGGCCATACCTGGGGAGATTTCCCCATTGCTGGGTAGATGACAGTGTAGTAGCTGTACTGGAACATTTGATGTTTATTGCAAGGGGATTCATACATATAAGTAGTAATGGTTTTCAACGGTATAAAAAGGATTTAGTGTGACTGCTTCAGGAGTACTGTGTACAGTTTTTATCTTCATACTTTAATGAGGGTATAATTGCATTACAAGCCAATCAGAGAAGTTTTATTTGATTGAGTCCTGCTATGAAACATTTATCTTAATGAGGATATTTTGAACAGATGAGGCCTGTATTCGTTGGGATATAGAAGAATGCAAAGTGATCTTACTGAAAGGTATAATATCCTGAGGGGACTTCAGAGGGAGGATGCTGAGTTGATGTTTCCTCTTATGGGAGCGACTAGTCTAGGAGACATAGATTCAAATGCAGGCTGTCTCATTTAAACTGGAGATTGGGAATTTTTTTTTTCCACTTAGAGGGTCTTTGCTCTGTGGAAGTCTCTCCCCCAAAGTGGGTCACTGAATATTATTAAGACTGAGTTGAATAGATTCTTGATTAATAAGGGAGCAAATGGTTATCGGTTGTAGACAGGAAAATAGAGTTGAGGCCAAAATTCCATCAGCAATGGTCTTATCAAATGGCAGTGCAGACTCGGCGGGCCTAATGACCTACTCCTCCCCCTAATTCCTGTATTCCGATGTTCACAGGTCAGATTCTAGCTTGTGAATATTGGTTTATTCCATATGTTTTAAGCTTTGGAATGTGTGCGTATGTATTTACATGTTTAGCTTCTGTAAAGTGTGTCATGGCTGTACTCCATTCCTGTCCATTGATAATATGTGAAAGCAAGGATTCCTCTGTGCCTGTCAGTTTATGGAATACGAAGGTTGGTTTCATTCTGTACCTGCCATGTTCTAGTACATGGTTGTAGCTTTAGGCCTGTGCCTATCTTGTAAGTGATATTTGAAGGCCTTTTAGTTTGTATCTGTCAGCTTCTGTTCTGTGACTGTCAGTTTTGCTCTATGCATATATACTTTTGGTCAGAGAATTTGGGTTTATTTTCTTTTTTTATGACCATTATTTATTTTATATTTTTTTTTCAATATTTAGGTATTTTTTTCTGTATCTGTTGCTTTCTGCTATAGGAACATTGGACTTAGGGAAGGAATAGGCCTGTCAGCCTTTGGAGCCTGCTCTACTATTCAGTAAGATCATAACTGCCCTGCCTGTGGCCTCAGCTCCACTTTCCTGTCTGCCGACCATTACCATTGACTCCCTTGTCTACCAAAAATCTGTTTAAGTGTGCCTTGAGTAAACTACAATGGGCCTGCCTCCTCTGCATTCTGGGGAGGAGGACCCCTCATGCTAACAACCCTCTGAGAGAATAAGTAACGTGACTTGGTATTTTACCATTCAGTTTTTGATATATGTTTGACTGTGTTTTTATTATAGCTATCAAATCTGTTTTTGTCAATTTGCCTGTTATGACCATCTTTCAATTTTGCTTATGGGAAAGTTTGATTTTATTCTACACCTTTGGAATGTGCATGTGAGTTTTACATTGTAACTGGCTGTTTCTGTTGTGGGAATCCGGGTGTAACTCTATTTGCCAGTCTCTGCTGTATGAGTGGTTCTATTTCAACTTAGGTACCTGCCAATTTCATTTCTCTGTGGGTTTAAATCTTTAATTAAAATTTGCGATGATTTGTGAATGGGATTTTCACTCTGTATCTGTCAGTTTCCAGCATAAGAGTGTGTTTATTTTCTCTCTCTCAGAGTTGATTTCTTGACTGTGCATGTGCCTTCATTCTCTATCTTTCAGTCTCTGGCATGTACAAATGAACATACGGATGAGGAGCAGGACTAGTCCAATTGACCCCTCAAGCCATAAGACATAGGAGCAGAAATTAGGCCATTCGGCCCATCAAGCCTGTTCCTCCATTCAATCAGATCATGGCTCATCTGAGTGTGGCTCCAAATCTACATTCCTGTCCGCCCTCTGTACCCTTTGACTCCATTTGTCAATCAAGAATCCATCTAACTTAGCCTTTAAAAATATTCAAGGAACTTTCCCCACAATTCTCTGTAAAGAGAGTTCCAAGGACGCATGATCTATTAGGGGCAAAAAAAAATTCCTAATCTTCGTCTTAAATGGAAGATCCCTTATTTTTTAATCTGTGTATCCTTGTTCTAGTCTCACACAAAAAGGGCAAACATGCTTTCAACATCCACCTTTCCAGTTCACTTAAGGTCTTAAATATTTGAATAATCTCTCATTCTTCTACACTCCAACGGAAGCAGGCCTGGCCTGTTCAGTTTTCCTCATAACCCCCCCCACCACCATCGCAGATATCAGTTGAGTGAACCTTTCAGAACCACTTTTAAGGCTTTTTTATTATTTCTGAAACAATGAGACCAAAACTGTATACAGCACACCAGATGTGGTTTCACCAGCGCCCTGTACAATGGTAGCAAAACATGTTTACATCTACATTCCATTCCCTTTGCAATAAGTAACACAATTCTATTTACCTTCCTAACTGCTGTCTGTGCAAACTAACTTTTTGTGATTCACGTAACAGGACACCCAGATCCTTCTGCACCCAGAGTTCTGTAATCTCTCTCTATTTGAAGAATATACTTATTCTTTCTGCAAAAATGGACAAGTTCACATTTTTCCCTCAGTATACTCCATCTGTCAAATGTTTTCCAACTTAAACTATCCATTTGGTGGCTCCTGATGTCCTCTTTACAACTTACTTTCCCATATATCTTCGTGTCATCAGCAAATTTAGCAACCGTATATTTGGTCCGTTAATCTAATATGAAATTGCAGAAAGCTGAGGCCCCAGCACTGATCCCTGTGCCACTCCACTCATCACAACTGGTCAATCCAAAAAATGACTCATTTATGCCTACTCTCCAATCAATCCTGTATCCATGCTGATATGTTAACCCCCACACAATGAGCTCTTATTTTACATAGTAATATTTCATGAGCTATCTTGTCAAATGCTTACTGGAAATCTAAGTGCAGCACATCCATTGGCCATGTGTGCGTGTGTTGTGTGTGGTGTGTGTATGTGTGTGTGTGTGTGGTGTGTGTGGCGTGCGTGGTGTGTGAGGGGTGTGCGTGGTGTGTGGGGGGTGTGCGTGTATGTGCGTGTATACGTGTGGTGTGTGTGTGTGGAGTGTGTGTGTGTGTGGTGTGTGTGCGTGTGTGTGTCTGTGGTGTGTGGGGTGTATGGGGTGTGCGTGGTGTGTGGGGTGTGCGTGGTGTGTGGGATGTGCGTGGTGTGTGGTGTGTGTGCGTGGTGTGTGGGGTTTGTGTGGTGTGTGGGGTGTGTGTGTGTGGGGTGTGTGTGTGTGTGGGGTGTGTGTGTGTGGGGTGTGTGTGTGTGGGGTGTGTGTGTGTGGGGTGTGTGTGTGTGTGGGGTGTGTGTGTGGAGTGTGTGTGTGTGTGGGGTGTGTGTGTGTGGGGTGTGTGTGTGTGTGGGGTGTGTGTGTGTGTGGGGTGTGTGTGTGTGGGGTGTGTGTGTGTGGGGTGTGTGTGTGTGGGGTGTGTGTGTGTGTGGGGTGTGTGGTGTGTGTGCGTGGTGTGTGGTGTGTGTGCGTGGTGTGTGGGGGTGTGTGTGGTGTGTTGGGTGTGTGTGTGTGGGGTGTGTGTGTGTGGGGGGTGTGTGTGTGGGGTGTGTGTGTGGGTGGTGTGTGGGGGTGTGTGTGGTTTGTGGGGTGTGTGGGGTGTGTGTGGTGTGTGGGGGTGTGTGTGGTGTGTGTGCGTGGTGTGTGGGGTGTGTGTGTGGGGTGTGTGTGTGTGGGGTGTGTGCGTGCGTGGTGTGTGTGGTGTGTGGGGTGTGTGCGTGTGTGTGTCTGTGATGTGTGGGGTGTGTGGGGTGTGTGTGGTGTGTGGGGTGTGCGTGGTGTGTGGTGTGTGTGCGTGGTGTGTGGTGTGTGTGCGTGGTGTGTGGTGTGTGTGCGTGGTGTGTGGGGGGTGTGCGTGGTGTGTGGTGTGTGTGCGTGGTGTGTGGGGGTGTGTGTGGTGTGTGGGGTGTGTGTGTGTGGAGTGTGTGTGTGTGTGGTGTGTGTGCGTGTGTGTGTCTGTGGTGTGTGGGGTGTGTGGGGTGTGTGGGGTGTGTGTGGTGTGTGGGGTGTGCGTGGTGTGTGGTGTGTGTGCGTGGTGTGTGGTGTGTGTGCGTGGTGTGTGGGGGTGTGTGTGGTGTGTGGGGTGTGTGTGTGTGGGGTGTGTGTGTGTGTGGGGTGTGTGTGTGTGGGGTGTGGGGTGTGTGGTGTGTGTGCGTGGTGTGTGGGGGTGTGTGTGTGTGTGGGGTGTGTGTGTGTGGAGTGTGTGTGTGTGTGGGGGTGTGTGTGGTGTGTGGAGTGTGTGTGTGTGTGGTGTGTGTGCGTGGGGTGTTTGTGTGTGTGGGGTGTGTGTGTGTGGGGTGTGTGTGTGTGGGGTGTGTGTGTGTGGGGTGTGTGGTGTGTGTGGGGTGTGTGTGTGTGTGGGGTGTGTGTGTGTGGGGTGTGTGTGTGTGGGGTGTGTGTGTGTGGGGTGTGTGTGTGTGTGGGGTGTGTGGTGTGTGTGCGTGGTGTGTGGTGTGTGTGCGTGGTGTGTGGGGGTGTGTGTGGTGTGTTGGGTGTGTGTGTGTGGGGTGTGTGTGTGTGTGGGGTGTGTGTGTGGGGTGTGTGTGTGCGTGGTGTGTGGGGGTGTGTGTGGTATGTGGGGTGTGTGGGGTGTGTGTGGTGTGTGGGGGTGTGTGTGGTGTGTGTGCGTGGTGTGTGGGGTGTGTGTGTGGGGTGTGTGTGTGTGGGGTGTGTGCGTGCGTGGTGTGTGTGGTGTGTGGGGTGTGTGCGTGTGTGTGTCTGTGATGTGTGGGGTGTGTGGGGTGTGTGTGGTTTGTGGGGTGTGCGTGGTGTGTGGTGTGTGTGCGTGGTGTGTGGTGTGTGTGCGTGGTGTGTGGGGGGTGTGCGTGGTGTGTGGTGTGTGTGCGTGGTGTGTGGGGGTGTGTGTGGTGTGTGGGGTGTGTGTGTGTGGAGTGTGTGTGTGTGTGGTGTGTGTGCGTGTGTGTGTCTGTGGTGTGTGGGGTGTGTGGGGTGTGTGGGGTGTGTGTGGTGTGTGGGGTGTGCGTGGTGTGTGGTGTGTGTGCGTGGTGTGTGGTGTGTGTGCGTGGTGTGTGGGGGTGTGTGTGGTGTGTGGGGTGTGTGTGTGTGGGGTGTGTGTGTGTGTGGGGTGTGTGTGTGTGGGGTGTGTGGTGTGTGTGCGTGGTGTGTGGGGGTGTGTGTGTGTGTGGGGTGTGTGTGTGTGGAGTGTGTGTGTGTGTGGGGGTGTGTGTGGTGTGTGGGGTGTGTGTGTGTGGAGTGTGTGTGTGTGTGGTGTGTGTGCGTGTGTGTGTCTGTGGTGTGTGGGGTGTGCGTGGTGTGTGGGGTGTGCGTGGTGTGTGGTGTGTGTGCGTGGTGTGTGGGGGTGTGTGTGCATGTGTGTGTATGTGTGAGTGTGTTTGTGTATGTGTGTGTTGTGTGTGTGTGTGGTAAGTGTGTGTGTGTGGTGTGTGTGTGTGTGGTGTGTGTGTGTATGTGTGTGGAGTGTGTGTATGTGTGTGGAGTGTGTGTGGTGTGGTGTGTGTGGTGTGTGTGTGTGTGTGTGTGTGTGGTGTGTGTGTGTGTGTGTATGTGTGTGGAGTGTGTGTGGTGTGGTGTGTGTGTGTGGAGTGTGTGTGTGGTGTGGTGTGTGTGTGTGTGTGTGCGTGTGTGTCCAACCCAGCTTCCAGTTGTTCAGCAACTCTCTCAGTTCAAGATCTGATACTCATTTAAGATAAAAACAAAAAACTGCGGATGCTGGAAATCCAAAACAAAAACAGAATTACCTGGAAAAACTCAGCAGGTCTGGCAGCATCGGCGGAGAAGAAAAGAGTTGACGTTTCGAGTCCTCATGACCCTTCAGCAGAACTGATTTTAAAATCAGCTCTGCTGAAGGGTCATGAGGACTCGAAATGTCAACTCTTTTCTTCTCCGCTGATGTTGCCAGACCTGCTGAGTTTTTTCAGGTAATTCTGTTTTTGTTTACTCATTTAAGATGCTTGTTTTTTTTTCTAGGGGGATGAGGGGTCATTGGCAAGCTGTAACTAGGGGAGTGGAACAGGGATTAGTGCTGTAACTATTTACAATCTATATCAAGCAATCAAGGGAAGGCCGTGGCATAGTGATATTGTCACTGCACTGGCAAAAGGAACCTAATGATGACCAAGAAACCATTGCCGATTGTCATAAAAACCCATCTGGTTCACTATACTGTCCTATAGGGAAGGAAACCTGCCATCCTTACCTGCTCTGGCCTACATGTGACACCAGATCCACAGCAATGTGGTTGACTCTTAAATGCCCTCTGAACAAGGGCAATTAGGGATGAGCAATAAATGCTGGCCTAACCAGAGATGCCCACATCCCATGAATGAAATAAAAAAGAATCGAAAGCATGGTAGCTAAATTTGCCGATAACACCAAGATAGATAGGTAAGAAAGCAAGTTCTCAGAAGGACAATGAAAGTCTAGAAGCAGATAGAGATAGGTTAAGCAAGTGGTCGAATATCTGGTGGATGGAGTATCATTTGGTCAAATGTGAGCTTTTCAATGTTGGTGAGTAACATAGAAATATAGTATACTATTCAAATGGAGAATACTTTGGAATTTGGAGGCACAGAGGGATCTGGCAGTCCTTGTACATGAATCAGGGAAAGATAAGTTAGTATGCAGGTACAGCAATGGATTAGGAAGGCCATTGTTGACATTTTTCGCAAGGGTAATGGAACATAAAAAGAGGCTATTCTTACTGCAACATCAGCAAGGTCACTTCTGGAGTACTGTATACAGTTTGTCTACTTGTTAGAAAAATGATATAATTGCATTAAAATCTTCAGAGAAGTTTCACTTGACACTTGCCTGGGATGAAACATTTAAGTTATGGAGAGAGGTTGGATAGACTTGGGTTGTTTTCATTGGAGCAGAGAAGACTGAGGGGTGACCTGATTGAGGTGTACAAGACTATAAGGGGCACGGAAAGAATGGATAGGGAGCAGCTGTTCCCCTTAGTTGAAGGGTCAAGTCACAAGGGGGCATAAGTTCAAGGTGAGGGTCAGGAGGTTTAGTGGGGGATGTGTGGATAAAATTTTTTACTCAGAGCGTGGTGAGGGTCTGGAATGCGCTGCCTGGGAGGGTGGTGGAGGTGGTTTAGCCTCACATCCTTTAAAAAGTACCTGGATGAGCACTTGGCACGTCATAACATTCAAGGCTATGGGCCAAGTGCTGGTAAATGGGATTAGGTAGGTAGGTGAGGTGTTTCTCATGTGTCGGTGCAGAATCGATGGGCTGAAGGGCCTCTTCTGCACCGTGATTCTGTGCTTATGTGACACATTCCCAGGATGAAGGGCTTATGCAGCAAGATTCAAAAGGATGGGACTTTACCCATTGGAGTTTAGAAGAATGAGGGTTGATTATATGTGAATATATAACAGCCTGAGGGTTTGCTAGGGTGCTTATTGGGAGGATGTTTCCCCTTTAAGGGGGGACTAAAACTAGGTACACAGTTTAAGAATAAGAGGTCATTTTAAGGTGAAAGTGAGGATATTTTTCCCCCCTCTGAGGCTAGTTAGTCTGTGCCATTGTCCACTGCAGAAATCAGTGGGGGCTGGTTGACTTAATTTTATCAAAGTGGAAATAATGAGAATTTTATAGGCAAGGGAATCAAGGGTCATGGGCAGGCAGAGAGGAAAGTGGAGTTGAGACAACAACAGCACGTGCTTGTGTGTGTGAAGTGATAGAGATTCATTCCATCAATGAGTCAGTGTCATCCAGTCCCTTCCTGTATGCCTGTATGCGCATGCAGGAATCCTTTTGTATTGGTCAGTGGTCTCTGGTGCTGAATGTGGGATTAGAATTCATTTTTCCTTATTGGTCTACAATTTGCACAGTCAGCTACTGTGGGATTAATTCTCTATTTCTCAGTTACATGTACCGTGTGCTTAACTGAGGTTTGTATTTTGCCCATGTGACTCAGGTTCTATATATGAGTGCAGGCTTCATCTGTAAAATTACTTAATGTTTATTTCAACATTGGTCATGAACCATTAATGAATATTAATGAACACCATAACTTATCACGATACAGTTTTCCCTTGTGTAGTTTAAAATATGGATTGCTGCACTTTTATATGTAGGGTTTATTGTTCTGTGTGTGTTTTTTTACCTGCATTTGGTTTGTAAGTCTGCAAACAGATTGATGATTGCAAATGTTTCTTTCACATTCACACTTGGCATGTTAAGTAAGTTCAGATTCAGTCTGTTTGTAGTGATCTTTCATTCTGACTCTTATGGAGATTATTGAATTGACAAATTACATGTTTTGAAACTGCATTAATTGAAATGATATTATAACTTTCATTTTGAGATTGCCTAATATCTTTGGAGTGGAATTTAAAATGTTACCTGGTGGATACTGTAGCGTACATTTCGTAGAATGTATTTTGGGCCCTTTAATTAGCTGGTCCATCCGATTTTTAATTTTTAGCTAATGTTTCACTCTGATGAGGTTGGTACAGTGCCTTCCAGTGTGACCGTGTGTGATTTTAGGCTTAAATCAATGTGTCTTCCTTTCACTGGGACTGAGTTGGGAGTGAATCGAGAGAGAATAAAAAAAACCTCTCCATGCTCTCTTGTTGTATTTGATTGTTGGATTGAACATTTGTGTCTGAAACTTGAGATCAGTGTGAGACTGATTAGTTCTGCAATCTGTGAATGGGGACCCATGGCCTGATTGTCTCTATGTTCTCTGGGACTGATAATGGACCTACTGATTGTTAGAAGAAGCCCCTTCTTTTGTGTCAAACAATCATCACATTGGTTCTGCTATTTTTTTTCAAGTATTTGCCTAAATGAAGAAAGCAAACATATCTCTTTTAAATCAAGCACATCCAAGATTACCATAGAAAACAGTCTTTTCAATTGGTTAACTAACCATCATTATGGGGGTGGGAAGTAGCTAGCAATGGAAACAGAACCAGTGTATGGAACCAGATTTTAATTCCATTACAGCACTCAGCTTTCACCAATCAGCTACTTTTGGTGATTTTTTTTTAATAACAATTGAGTGACACCTGGAAACAATGTGCCTCTGTACTGCTACATGAACGGGCCTATCAGAGGGATTGTGGATAAACACAGAGGTAAACTCTCAATTCCCAGATTACGTTATACTAACCTTTCAAGGGAAAAGAGCCATTTAAAAAAATATTCCCCTGACACCTCTCAGCTGGTTTTTCCAATTGGTCTCATTTAGGATTGCCCCTATCCTGACAGTCTACCTTTGTTTCCACTATTCATTGCCCTCAGTGTAGAAAGGAACTAAACCAGGAATACGCATTACAGACTTGAGGAGACAGGGGTGTTTTTTCTGGAACAAAAACATACTTTATTCATAACATATCTAAAAGAACATGAAAAAACATTTCAAAATGCCCATCACAGGACGTGGAGTGACATTCACATTTCCTACACAGATGCTGTTGCACTCTGAGGTCTTTCAATATAATCTAAAGAACATGACAAACATTTCAAAATTGTCATTACAAGAAGTGCCATGATATTCCAATGACCTATGTAGATCATGTCTTACCTGCTCTGCACGCTGGCCTCTAGGTATCTGTGGTGGGGAAGAGAATGTTGTTCACCTCCTTGTGGAAAGTGCCTTTGGAAAGAAGGTCTGGAGAGAGATGCAGTGGTTTCTGTCGAGGTTCATCCCGAGCAGTCCTGTGACACAGGGCTCTGTGCTCTATGGGCTGTTCCCAGGGACACACACCGAGACAAACATCAACTGGAGCTGGAGGATCATCAACTCGATAAAAGAAGCTCTTTGGTCTGCCCGAAACTTGTTGGTCTTCCAGCGCAAAGAGTTGTCCCCGACCGAGTGTTGCAGACTGGCACATTCCAAAGTCCAGGGCTATGTGCTGAGGGACGCACTAAAGCTGGGGGCAGCCGCCACAAAGGCCCAATGGGGAAAGGACCACTGTCTGAAAACTTTCACCATAGTGCACCGAGGGCCTGAGAATTGTATAGGCCCCTCGGGCTGTATGACTCACACTGAATGTATGCAGTGAATATTACATGTACCACAATTGAAAACAAAAACAGAATTACCTGGAAAAACTCAGCAGGTCTGGCAGCATCGGCGGAGAAGAAAAGAGTTGACGTTTCGAGTCCTCATGACCCTTCGACAGAACTTGAGTTCGAGTCCAAGAAAGAGTTGAAATATCAGCTGGTTTAAGGTGTGAGGGGTTATGAGGACTCGAAATGTCAACTCTTTTCTTCTCCGCAGATGCTGCCAGACCTGCTGAGTTTTTCCAGGTAATTCTGTTTTTGTTTTGGATTTCCAGCATCCGCAGTTTTTTTGTTTTTATATCTATGTACCACAATTGCATTGAAAGCACCTTAGACCGCAACATGATCTATGTTGATAACTTAAATCCCAATGCACTGTCTGACTGTCTGTAATGACCATATTGAAATGTCTGTAATGTTCATTGATTGTATTGAAGCACCTCATGATCTATGTGGCAATACTGGAATCTGATTGCACTTTTTCTGATGGTTATTTTGGAATGTTTTGTAATGTTCTTTCAGATATTTGATGAATAAAGTCCGTTTTTCCCGAAATATATATATTATAGATATAGATAGATAGACAGACCATGTTGCACTCTGAGGCCCGAGACAAGATCGCGATAATATTCAATTTCCAGCTTTATCACGCACTGTTTGCCTCATCCACCCCCCACACACCGCCCGTCTCGCCCTCGCTTCCCCCTCTCACTCCATGCCCATGTCCCGTTCTGTCTCTCGAAAGGAGCCCCTGAGCTCACCCGTGGAGTCAATCCCCATTTCCGAACTCTACCACTCACAGAAACCCAAAGCGATGCGCTGCTGGGAGCAAAGTGCTGTTTGCTCGGTCTCTCTCTCTCTCTCTCTCTCTGGATCTCCCAGCGCCTCCTATCTCCTCTGTTTCGCTCACAAAGCATCTTAGCTCCCCTAGGGCAGGGCAGCATCGCGCATGCGCTGCCTTCGGCCGCAGTTCCCAGCACATTAAGTCAAATGCTCACAAGATAAAAAGCAAAAAAAAAACTGGGGACGCTGGAAATGCAAAACAAGAATGAAAATACCTGGAAAAACTCAGCAGGTCTGGCAGCATCTGCGGAGAGGGACACAGTTAACGTTTCGAGTCCGTATGACTCTTCAACAGAACTAAGGAAAAATAGAGAGGTGAAATATAAGCTGGTTTAAGGGGGTGGGGTGGGACAAGTAGAGCTGGATAGAGGGCCAGTGATAGGCGGAGATAACCAAAAGATGTCACAGACAAAAGGACAAAGAGGTGTTGATAGTGGAGATATTAGCTAAGGAATGTGCTAATTAAGGGTAGAGAGGAGAACCAAGGTAC
Source organism: Carcharodon carcharias (assembly GCF_017639515.1). NCBI lineage: Eukaryota > Metazoa > Chordata > Chondrichthyes > Lamniformes > Lamnidae > Carcharodon > Carcharodon carcharias. Next base: position 1,132,834 of record NW_024470814.1, on the reverse strand, counting down.
AGATAGACCTAGTGGGGGTGGGATGGGGTGAAGGGAAGGGATCGAAATAGGCTAAAAGGTAGAGATAAAACAATGCTCGTTCCCCAGTTCACTTTTATCACAGGTTTAGCATAGGTTGTGGAGCAAGGTCAGAGGACGTTTCAAGTCAGTGGACAATCCCCTTATTGTCTGATTGTAACAGTCACTGAAGATTTTAAACAAATTGAAGGCATTAGTCACTTAGTATCATATCGATCGATTTGAGCAGAAAGATTGTTGCGAGTTCAAAGAGGGAGTCTTTATTTTTGCATGATTTACCTCCGCCCTCTGACACTTTCTGGGAATGTGGGTGCAGTAAAATATCTAAACTATCTACCTGCCATGCAATATCAGTCAGAAGTGGGAAGTGTACCATCTGTCACCAAACGGGGATCTCTCATGCCAAAATAGTCTTACAGGGCAGCATGTAACTGATAGTCTCTCTCTCTCTTTCTCTGTCAACCTCTCTCTCTCCCAGCAACCCTCCCCCTCCCTCTCTCTCTCTCTCTCTCTATCTCTCCCTCACTCAATCTCTCTCCCAGCACCTCTCCCCCTCCCTCTTTTTCTCTCTCGTTCTCTCTGTCTTTCTCTCTCTCTGTCTCTCTCTCTCATGGTCTCTCTCTCTCTGTGTCTCTCTCTCTCTCAATCTCTCTCTCCCAGCACCTCTCCCCCTCCCTCTTTTTCTCTCTCGTTCTCTCTGTCTCTCTCTCTCTGTCTCTCCCTCTCATGGTCTCTCTCTCTGTGTCTCTCTCTCTCTCAATCTCTCCCTCCCAGCACCTCTTCCCCTCCCCTCTCTTTCTCGCTCTCTCTCTCTGTCCCTCTCTCTTTCAATTTCTCTCTCCCCGTCCCTCTTTCTCTCTGTCTCTCTCAATCTCTCCCTTCCAGCACCTCTCCCCCTCCCCCCCCTCTCTCTCTCTCTCTCTCTGTCTCTCATTTTTGCTCCCCAATCTCTGCGCACTCTTTGCTGACCCCCCAGCACTTCTTGACTCCCCGGTAAGTCAAAACAATCTGTCCAAATCAACCTTGAATATATCCAATGGCCCAAATTCCACTTCTCTCTGTGGAAGGTCATTTCAAAGATGAGCAATCCTCTGAGAGGACAAATTCCTCCTAAAATCTCCTTCCTCCTTCTGTGGAAGGTCATTTCAAAGATGAACAATCTTCTGAGGACAAATTCCTCCTAATATCTGTCTTACATTGGAATGCATCTTATTTTTAATCAGTGCCCCCAGATCAAGATTCTCCCAAGAGAGGATACATCCTCTCAGCATCTGCCCTGTCAAACCCCCTCCGAATCTTGTACATTTCAATAAGGACACCTCTCATTCTTCTAAACTCCAAAGAACATAGGCCCAACCTACTCAAACTTTCCACAGAAGAAAACCCCTCCCTCTTCTGAATGAGACTAGGGAATCTAAATCTAATAATTCCCCAAACTAGTATATCCCCATCTACTTCTGGACATGTTTTAACGCAATTATTGATTGTGATATGTTTGCACTCCATTGTCATGCAGATAACGTGGCTGACTGCCTGATGGTTGATATGAAGTTCTGACACTTATTCAGTGTGATTTCACATGTGGTAATGTATTGAAAGATGTATTAATTCTCTCTTTCTCTCTCTCTCTCCCTCAAATGAATTTCCTGAAAGGAAAAGCACGTTTGACTAATTTGCTGGAGTTTTGGGGGAAGAAACAGCAAAGTAGACATTCAACAAGCTGCCACATCAAAAGTTACTACACAGAACAAAGCTCATGGTTTATGCTGTAACATATTACCTTATATGGAGGATTGGATAGCGATCAGGAAGTAGAGAGTAGGGATAGATTGGTCTTTTTTTCCAATTTGTAAGCACTTGCTAGTGGAGTGTCACAGGGATCAATGCTGGGGCCACAAATACTTGTGATCCATGTCAATAACTTGGATGAAGGAAGCGAATGTATGGTAGCTACGTTTGCTAAGAATTACACAAACAGAAAAGTAGCCAAGCAAGTTGTCAAAAGGACATAAACAATTCAAAGAGGAATTTTCTAGGAAACAGTTCAAACAAAATATCAGATGTAATGTAATCTGAAAATGTGAAAGTGTCCACTTTGGCAGGGAGAAACAAAGAGGGAATTACTTGAATGGAGAGGAACTGCAGGACTCGTCATTATAGAGGGTTTAAGGTTTCCTCATACATGGACCACAAAAATGCAGATGGAGCTAGTGAGTGGTGTAGGTACACAAACAGTGTTTTTTAGGGAGGTAGTTCAAGGATTTTGACGCAGCAACAGCAAAGGGATGGCTGATATATTTATTTCAAGTGAGGATGGTGGGTGGTTTGGAGGGGAACTTGCAGGCGGTGGTGTTCCCATGTGTCTGCTGCCCTTGTCTTTCCAGATGGCAGTGGCCATGTGTTTGAAAGGTGCTGTCTAAGGAGGCTTGGTGGGTTCCTGCAGTGCACCTTGTAGATGGTATACACAAGGCTGCCTCTGTGCGTCAGTGGTTGAGGGAGCGAATGTTTGTGGATGGAGTGCCAATCAATCAGGATTTGCCCTGGACGGTGTCAAGCTTCTTGAGTGTTGTTGGAGCTACCATCATTCAGGCAAGTGGATAAGAGTAGTGAAGTGTTGCTTCCGCTGTACACGGCCTTACGTAGACCACACTTGGATTGCTGTTCGCAGTTATTGTCTCCTTACTTAACAAAAGGTTGTAATTGTATTAGAAGCAGTTCAGAGAAGGCTCACTCGGCTGTTGCCTGGGATATAAGGATAATCTTATCAGGAAAGATTGTCCAGGTTTGGCCTACACTCATTGGAGTTCAGAAAAAATGAGATGCTGCCTGATTGAAACCTATAAGATAATGAGGGGACTTCACATGGGACATAGATAGGGTAGGCAGGAAGGAACTTTTCCCCTTGGTGGAGGGATCAATAACCGGGGGGCATAGATTAAAGATAAGTGGCAGGAGATTTAGACGGGATATGAGGAAGATGCTTTTTCCATCCAAAGGCTGGTGGGAACCTGGAACTCACTGCCTGAAAAGAGTGGTAGAGGCAGAAACCCTCATAACATTTAAGAAGTATTCAGATGTGCACTTGCAATGCCATGGCATACAAAGCTATAGGCCTAGTGCTGGAAAATGGGATTCGAATAGTTAGGTGTTTGTTTGACCTGCGCAGACTCGATGGGCCGAAGGGCCTTTTTTTCCTGTGCTGTAGACCCCTGTGACTCTATGAAGCTAAATTTCACATTGGAAACATGTGAACGAAAATAATACTTCAGCAGGGACCTCCTTCTGTGCTGGAATTAGCTCTATGAGATCCATGGACAGGATGGTAAATAAGTGACCGGCGTAGACTCGATGGGCCGAAGGGCCTTGTTCTGTGCCGTAGACCCCTGTGAATATTTGCAGATAGTCCTCCTAAACCCCACGCCACCCCACTCCCCTCCCACCCCCACCATCGGGGGAATGTAGAACCAAAGGCCACAGTTCAAATAAATTAGGGGGTGTCCTGTTTAAGTCGGTGTGTCGCTCGATTTACCTATGGAGCAGTAGGTTCAATAATTGCATGTATTCAAGGTGGTTTGGGAATAACACTTTAAATGGCCTTCTATACTTGCTGAGGTTGGGATTTACAGTCACCTGTCAGCGCAGGGAGGAAAATGTTGAGGATCGGACAGCTTTTAATTTGAAAAAAAAGGAATATGCTGGAAACCTCAGAAGGTCTGGAAGCATCTGCGGAGAGAGAAACAGGGTGAACGTTTCGAGTCCTGAGCACCCTTCTTCAGAGGTAGATCGTCTGTAGCTTCAGCGGCAAGACGGGAATGCCGGTGAAAGCAAAACGCCGCGGACGCTGGAAATCTGAAACAAAAACAGAGAACTCCGGAATCGAAACCGTAAACTCATGCCTGCCTCTCCACAGATGCTGTCAGACCTGCTGAGTTTGTCCAGGCGTTTTCTGCACCTGCTTCAGAAAATACCGAGGGTTTGCGTTCAATGCAGCAGCGAATTTGACTGGCTGAGTTCTGGCGAAGTGTCACAATCGACTCGAAACCCGCTTTCTGTCACCATGTTCTCTGCAAGGTCCATTGAATATTTACATCGCTTTAAAAATAAATCTTGATAGGCGCTTGCCTCGAAAGCTTGCTAAAAGACAGTCATTAGGCGCGGGACACCAGAGCGTTGAACAGTTACAGAGCCAAAAATAAAGCAATAAACCCCCTATAAACCGGAGCAGGCGGGGAAAGGTTTCAATTTGATGAACATTTTTTTTTAGCCTCTGAATGGGTAGGTGTGAATATTGTGTAAGAGAGTGTGTATGAAAGAGGCGGGCTAGGGGTTGGGTGGGGTGGGTTAATGCACATGTGTTTGTCTCTCCTTTCCGACCAGGGAATACTAGCGTCCCTCCTTGGTAAGATGGAAATATTTTCAAATCAGGGAATGCTTCTGCTCCCCCGCTGAACCCCAGGAATCGAATTTGAGGCCCTGGCATCGTTGATTTCCAGATTTGGGATGAAAAGTGGAGAATATGCGGGCGATTGGGGGAGAGAGCGCGATCAGTGCTGCAACAAGACGGGTCTCAGTCGAGAATGGGGACGTCGATTTGAGTGGAAACTGGTGGAACGCAAAGGTTCGGGCGGCAGGGACGGGGGGGATACGGCCTGAGTCTCTGAAAAGCGGGGATTTCCATGGAATTGGGGAGTTTGTGAGGAGAGAGAAACACAGAGAGGCAGCAGCAGCCTAGAGCTGACAGCAGCTTGTCTCCGCCCCGTCCGCTCGCTGCCTTTAAGTTGCTCAGTGCCGCCACCAGCGGCTTCATTTCTCACCCCGTTCACATTGACAAGAGACACTTTTTTCTGCAGACTCCCGGAACATGACCGACACCGCAGACGCCGAAACGGCTCCTCCAGCCGCTCCCGCCGCCCAGGTCAAGACTCCCAAGAAGAAGAAGAAGGGGGCTCCCCGGAGCGGAGCAGCCGGTCCCAAGCTGGGCGAGCAGATCCTCAAGGTTGTGGCGGATTGCAGCGATCGCAAGGGGATGTCGCTGCCCGCCATCAAGAAGGCGCTGCGCGGCAAAGGGCTGGATGTGGACAAACTCGGCTCCCAGATCAAGCAAAGCATCAAGAGGAATGTGACGAATGGCTTCCTGGTTCAGGTCAAGGGCACGGGCGCCTCGGGATCCTTCAAAGTCCCTAAGAACACACCCCAGGGGAAAGTGGGGAAGAAGGCGAAGGCAGCAGCTGGCAAGAAATCTCCAGTGAAGAAAGCGGCAGCCAAGAAGGTGACGGCAAAGAAAGCAGCGGCCAAGAAAACTCCAGTCAAGAAAGCAGCAGCCAAGAAATCCCCAGCCAAGAAAGCAGCAGCCAAGAAATCCCCAGCCAAGAAAGCAGCAGCCAAGAAAACTCCAGCCAAGAAGGCGGCAACTCCAAAAAAGCCGGTGAAGAAAGCAGCCCCCAAGAAAAAGTCTCCTGCCAAGAAGGTGACGGGCGTCAAAAAAGTGGCCAAAGCGAGGGCCAAGCCCAAAACGAGATAAGCAAAGACAGGAAAGAAGGGAAAGGCCCCGAGCAAGTTGTAAACCTCTGAAACCCAAAGGCTCTTCTCAGAGCCACCCACGTTTCACATGAAAGAGCTGGTCCCCTGATCGAATGCGGCTTGTTCCTGGTGCCCGGCGCTGCTTCCCCATTAAAAAAAAATGTGTTATAGTCACTCCAACATCCCCAGCTACAATGCTGAACTCTTCTTCCGCTGTCTTCGTCTCCGGGCTCGCTTCTTTGGTCAGGAGTCATCTCCCCGTTCAACGGATCCTTTTACTCACCTCCAATATTCTCCCTCCACCTGGACCCTTCCCTCTGGATTCTTATCTTCTCTTGATCTTTTCATTGAGAACTGTCGGCGTGACATTAGTCGTCTCAATTTCTCTGCCCCTCTCACCCATTCTAACCTGTCTCTCTCTCTCTCTGAACTTACTGAACTCCATTCTCTCAGGTCCAACCCTAACATTGTCATCAAACCCGCTGACAAGGGTGGTGCTGTTGTCGTCTGGCGCACTGACCTCTACCTCGCAGAGGCTGAGCGTCAACTCGCAGACACTTCCTCCTACCTCTCCCTAGACCATCACCCCCACCACTGAACATCAAGCCATTGTTTCCAGGACTGTCACTGACCTCATCTCCTCTGGGGATTTTCCTCCCACAGCATCCAAACTGATAGTCGCCCAACCTCGGATGGCCTGCTTCTACCTCCTACCCAAAATCCACAAAATCCAGGACTGTCCTGGCAGAGCGATCGTGTCAGCCTGTTCCTGCCCCATGGAACTCATTTCTCGCTATCTTGACTCCCTTCTCTCTCCCCTTGTCCAGTCCCTTCCCACTTACGTTCATGATTCCTCTGACACCTTATGTCACATCAAAAATTTCCAGTTCCCTGGCCCAACCACCTCCTCTTCACCATGGACGTCCAATCCCCCGGGATGGTCTAGAGGCTCTCAGCTTCTTCCTCGAACAGAGGCCCAAACAATCCCCATCCACCACTACTCCCCTCCGTCTGGCTAAAGTTGTTCTCACACTGAACAATTTCTCCTTCAACTCCTCTCACTTCCTCCAAATAAAAGGTGTGGCTATGGGTACCCGCATGGGCCCCAGTTATGCCTGTCTCTTTATGGGGTATCTGGAACATTCCTTGTTCTAGTCTGACTCCGGACCCCTCCCAAAACTCTTTCTCCAGTACATTGATGATTAATTCAGTGCTGCTTCATGCTCTCATCAGGACCTGGAAAAAATTATTAATTTTGCTTCCAATCTCCACCCCTCCATCATTTTCACGTGGTCCATCTCTGACACTTCCCTTCTGTTCCTTTAACTCCCTGTCTCAATTTCTGGTGATAGACTGTCCACCAATATCCATTACAAGCCTACCGACTCCCACAGCTACCTCGACTACAGCTCCTCACACCCCACTTCCTGTAAAGACTCCATCCCATTCTCTCATTTCCTTTGTCTCCATCACATCTGTTCTGATCATGCTACCTTCAAAAACAGTTCCTCTGACATGTCCTCCTTCTTCCTTAACCAAGGTTTTCCACCCACGGTCGTTGACAGGGCCCTCAACCTTGTCTGGCACATCTCCCGTGCATCCGCCCTCACGCCTTCTCCTCCCTCCCAGAAACATAATAGGGTCCCCCTTGTCCTCACTTATCACCCCACCAGCCTCCACATTCAAAGGATTATCCTCCGCCATTTCCGCCAACTCCAGCATGATGCCACCACCAAGCACATTTTCCCTTCACCCCTCCTGGTGTCATTCCGTAGGGATTGTTCCCTCTGTGACACCCTGGTCCACTCCTCCATCACCCTCTACTCCTCAACACCCTCCTATTTCACCAGCCCATGACCACGCAAAAGATGCAACACCTGCCCTGTCACTTCCTCTCTCCTCACCGTCCAAGGGCCCAAACTCCCTTTTCAAATGAAGCAGCATTTCACTTGCATTTCCCCCAACTTAGTCTACTGCATTCGTTGGTCCCAATGTGGTTTCCTCTACATTGGAGAGACCAAACGCAGATTGGGTGACCGCTTTGCAGTACACCTTCGGTCTGTCCGCAAGCATTACCCAGACCTCCCTGTCGTTTGCCATTTTAACACTCCACCCTGCTCTCTTGCCCAGATGTCTATCCTTGGCTTGCTGCATTGCTCCAGTGAAGCCGAACACAAACTGGAGGAACAGCACCTCATCTTCCGACTAGGCACTTTACAGCCTTCCGGACTGAATATTGAGATCAACAACTTTAGATCTTGAACTCCCTCAATCCACACCCCCTTTCCATTTCTTCCCCCTCCCTTTTGTTTTTTCCAATAATTTATATATGTTTTCTTTTCCCACCTATTTCCATTATTTTTAAGTGTATTCCACGCATGGTTTATTTCACTCCACCCCCCACTAGAGCTGTACCTTGCTTGTCTTGCTCCCCAATCTTAATTAGCACATTCTTTTAGATAATATCACCACCTTCAACACCTCATTGTTCTTTTGTCTTTGACATCTTTTGGTTATCTCCTCCTATCACTGCTTGCTTTTCCCAACAACTCTCCCCCCCCCCACCTTCTTCCCGCCCCCTCCCTTAAACCAGCTTATATTTCACCCCTTTCCTATTTCTACTTAGTTCTGTTGAAGGGTCATGACTTCTTGACCCAGCTACTTCTTGACCCAGCCCAATCTCTTCAATCAATACGGGGATGAGCCGGCCTCACGGTAACTGGGACGGAGTTTTCGCCGCAGTCTCAGTTAACGAGCGCAGAATCAGACCCTTCGGCCCATCGGGTCCTTGCCGGCCATCAAGCACCGATCGATCCTAATCCCATTTTTCCAGCACTTGGCCCGTTGCCCTGCCTGCTCTGGCATTTCAAGTGTTCATCTGAATACTTCATCAATGTTGTGATGGTTCCTGCCTGTAACACCCCCTCAGGCAGTGTGTTCCAGATTCCAACCACCCTCTGGATGATTTTGTTTCCCTCAAACCCCCCTCCTGTCCCTTACCTTAAATCTACCCACTCCCCCGCACACTCCCCGGTTATTGACACCCCCTCTAAGTGGGTAAAGTTTTTTTTCCTATCTGCCCCATCTATGTCCCTCATAATTTCGTATACCTCTATCAGGTCCCCGTCCCCAACCCCTCAGCCTTCTCTGCTCCAGGGAAGACAGTCCGAGGCTATCCAGTCTCTGCTTCCGCATATTCAGGGTGGTGGCAATAGTGGGCCGAAACCCCGCTTCCCCACATCAGCCCCAACACGTGACTCTTCCGATTCACCCGTCACTCGAATGAACGCAGGTTGCCTTATTTTCGTTCAGGGGATGGGGGAAGTCGCGAGCTGGGCCAGGATTGCTTGCCCATCCCCCATTCCCCTTGAGCGGGCGGTGGAGAGCTGTGTTCTAGCACCGTTGCACTCCTAGCGCTGTAACCAACTGTTGCACAAAAAGAATGAAGCAGATATGTTAATGCATCGTTTTTTTTTAAATATCAGAACATATATGCTTTTAAAAGTTCCGACTTTCTGGTAACGTTGAATGCAATTGGCGGTTCGAGCAAGCAGTGCTTATCGTATAAAGTATGCTTTATGCGTGTAAAACACACACACACACACACACACACACACAGTCGGTTACCCACAGTCATCCCCTCTCACGCACTCTCCCTGTCCCTTTCTCAGTCAGGTCGGGGCGGGCTGTATAAAAGCGGAACGTGAAGCTGCTTCCCCCACTCATTCAGCAGCGATTTGACTGAAGAAGCATCATGTCTGGCAGAGGGAAAGGAGGCAAAGGACTGGGGAAAGGCGGAGCGAAGCGGCACCGTAAAGTGCTTCGCGATAACATCCAGGGCATCACCAAACCGGCCATCCGCCGCCTGGCTCGCCGTGGCGGTGTCAAGCGTATTTCGGGCCTGATCTACGAGGAGACCCGCGGGGTGCTGAAGGTTTTCCTGGAGAATGTGATCAGGGATGCTGTCACCTACACCGAGCACGCCAAGCGGAAGACGGTTACCGCCATGGATGTGGTGTACGCTCTGAAACGCCAGGGCCGCACTCTCTATGGATTCGGCGGCTGAACCGAATCGACCCGACTCTATAAACATAAACCCAAAGGCTCTTCTAAGAGCCGCCCACAACCTCACATTGAGAGCAAGTGACCTCAGAGCGGGAGAGGGAAAATCTAGATAAATACACAGCTTTGTCATCTGCGCATTTTCCATTCACAATATAATCGTGAGTCACACAAGGTCTCCTGGTTTAATTTAGTTCGGTTTTCAGAAATTTCCATTGATTTCCGCATGCTCATGTATATTACAGGCGCTGAACGGTCATAGTTTTGGAGGTAGCAGTCGTCCCGAATTTTATTCCCGCATCTTTCACAGCGATGGATGTGTGTGATTTCGACTTCAGTTCTGGTGGGAACTACCCTACCATTGGGATTGAAAACGTAAATGAAAGTACGAAGCGTCAGATTGTATATTTGCTGCTTAGATGATATTTCCCGTCAATCTCTGTCTGTCTCTCTCTCTCTCTCTCTCTGTGATGTGTGGTGGTATGGTCGCTGGACTATTAAACCAGGGACTCGACGGTAATAATGACCTGGGTTCCAATCCCGCAGGTGGATTAAAGCAAAATACTGCGGATGCCGGAAGTCTGAAGCAAGATCATAAATATCTGGGGAAAAATCAGCAGGTCTGACAGCGTCTGCGGAGAGGGACACAGGTAACTTTGCAAATCCGTTTGATTCCTCATCAGAACTCGCATTAAGTTATAGTTTGATCGGTCGCAGCATCTTACAGACGTTGAATTCTCGCCTGTCCACCGTTTTCACTCCTTTGTCATATTTTTTTCTTGTAGGCATCATATTCTCCCCTCAGCACTATTTTCACTTTTGTCCACCCCCCCCCACCCCCTCCTCCCTACCCCCACCTCCTCCCATACCCCCTCCTCCCCTACCCATCCCCTTTCCTTCTCCCCCTTCCTCCTCCCCCTCCCACTCCACTCATCCTCCACCCTCTCCCCCCTCCTCCTCCTCCCCTTCCTCGTCTCCTCCTCCCCTCCTCATCCTTCCCCCTCCTCCTCCCTCATCCTTCCCCCTCTCCCCTCCTCCTCCTCCTCCCCTTTCCTTCTCCCCCTTCCTCCCCCCTCCCCCTTCCTCCTCCCCCTCCCCCTTCCTCCTCCCCCCTCGCCCCCTTCCTCCTCCCCCCGCGCCCCCTTCCTCCTCCCCTTCCTGCCCCCCTCGCCCCTCTTCCTCCTCCCCTCCCCCTCCCTCCTCCCCCTCCCTCATCCTTCCTCCTCCTTCATCTTTCCCCCTCCCCTCCTCCCCCTCCCCCTTCCTCCTCCCCCCTCCCCCCCTTCCTCCTCCCCCTTCCTCCTCCCCAATTCCCTTCATCATTGCTCATTCAGACATCAGGGGAATTAGAATGTACCCGGTGAGGGGGTGTGCATGATTCTCTGGATGGAAGCGGTATCGCCTCCATGTCCGAGTCCCTCTGAAATTGGCGGGCATTTGGAAATTGATGAACTGTCAGTTTCTGCTCCACCAATCAGGGCCCAGAAATCCATGCAGCCCCCCCCCCCCCCTCCCCCCGCTTCTCTTTTCAAATTTCTCGGCGGGATTGCGCTGCATCCAACCAGGACAGGAGGGAGGTGACGGACAATGTCTTAAATAGACAGACACAGAGCGGCTTCATTATTCTCAGAGTCTGTGTTCCGCAGCGTTTGTTATCATGGCCAGGACCAAGCAGACAGCGCGCAAGTTGACTGGAGGGAAAGCTCCCCGCAAGCAGCTGGCGACCAAAGCTGCCCGCAAGAGCGCTCCAGCCACGGGCGGCGTGAAGAAGCCCCATCGCTAGAGGCCCGGCACTGTGGCTCTGCGGGAGATCCGCCGCTACCACAAATCCACCGAGCCGCTGATCCGCAAACTGCCCTTCCAGCGCCTGGTGTGCGGGAGATCGCTCAGGACTTCAAGACCGACCTGCGCTTCCAGAGCTCGGCCGTCATGGCCCTGCAGGAGGCCAGCGAGGCTTACCTGGTGGGGCTCTTTGAGGACACCAACCTGTGCGCCATCCACGCCAAGCGGGTCACCATCATGCCCAAAGACATCCAGCTGGCGCGCCGTATCCGCGGGGAGCGCGCCTAGACTGACCCAACCCGACTCTAAACTTCCCCCGACACCGAGAACCACAAAGGCTCTTTTAAGAGCCACCAAGTTATCCAATGAGAGCGTTAATCCGCACAAGGCGGGTGTTTTTTTTTTAGCAGTGTGAAAACAAAATACTGCGGATGCTGGAAACCTGAAAAAATAACCATCCTCAAGCTGTACTTTTGTGGTCAAATCGTCGTCACCCGTCGACACGTGGTCGTTGATTGAATGGCGGAGCAGACTCGATGGGCCCAATAGCCTAATTTCTGCTCCTGCGTCTTATGGTCCACCCTCGCCCACTGCAATCCACCCAATTCCCTGACTTTCTCGCCGAAACTCGGCAGCGTCCGTGGAGAGAATCAGTCAATGTTTCTCGCTCTGAAGGAGAGTCCTCTGGAACCCATGTGGACAAAGTCACACGGACCCGAAGGGTTAACTCTAGTCTCTCTCTCTCTCTCGAGGTTTTGCCAGACCTGCTGAGTTTTTCCAGCATTTTCTGTTTTCGTTTCAGATTCCCAGCATCCGCAGCATTTTACTTCCATGCTAATGAAGGATAGGTGAAGGCACAGATGCGGATTGGTCGAATTCCAGCCTTATTTTTTGTAACGTTCCTTGTGTTCCCATCTGCCATTGGTCCCTCATGTAGTTATCCTTTAAGGGTGAGCGCTTCAACAAAGCCGAAAAGGAAAACGCTGCAATCATCTGAGAGCGATTCCAGCACGGGAGCGTCTCATCTTTTTCTCTAAACACTCCCCTGTCTATATACTCACGTAATTCTTAAATAGCCGTAAAGAGAACGGCGCACCTCCCCCCTCCCTGCATTATTGTGAGTCATAGTCGTCGAGTTATGCAGCACAAGAATCAAGCCCTTCGGCCCATCTTGTCCGTTCCGGCCATCAAACACCTATCTATTCTAATCCCACTTTCCAGCATTTGGCCCGCGGCCCTGTGTGCTATGGCGTTTCAAGTGCTCATCCAAAGATGTTTTAATTGTTGTGAGGTTTCCTGCCTCTACCACCCCTCTCCCCCACCCCCTCCTCAGGCAGTGTATTGTGGATTCCAACCACGCTCTGGGTGGAGTAAAAAAAAACAATCCTCATATCCCCTCTAAACCTCCTGCCCCTTACCTTGGCACGTCATAACATTCAAGGCTATGGGCCAAGCGCTGATAAATGGGGTTAGGTAGGGAAGGTGTCATGGGAGGGGATCCATCACATCTGCTCTGATGATGCCACTTTCGAAAACAGTTCCTCTGATATGTCCTCCTTCTTCCTTAACCGAGGTTTTCCACCCATGGTGGTTGACAGGGCCCTCCACCGTGTCTGGCCCATCTCCCATGCATCCACCTTCACACCTTCTTCTCCCCCCCAGAAACATGATAGGGTCCCCCTTGTCCTCACTTATCACCTCACCAGCCTCCGCGTTGAAAGGATCATCCTCCGCCATTTCCCCCAACTCCAGCATGATGCCACCACCAAACACATCTTCCCTTCACCCACCCCGGCGGCATTCTGTAGGGATCGTTCCCTCCATGACACCCTGAGCCACTCCTCCTCAACCCCCTCCCACGGCACCTTCCCATGCAACCACAGAAGATGCAACACCTGCCCCTTTACTTCCCCTCTCCTCACTGTCCAAGGGCCCAAACACTCCTTTTAAGTGAAGCAGCATTTCACTTTGCACTTCCCTCAATTTAGTCTAAAGCATTCGTTGGTCCCAATGCGGTCTCCTCTACACTGGAGAGACCAAATGCAGACTAGGTGACCGCTTTGCAGAACACCTTCATTCTGTCCGCAAGCATTACCCATACCTCCCTGTCACTTGCCATTTCAACACTCCACCCTGCTCTCATGCCCACCTATCCTTCCTTGATTGCTGCATGGTTCCAGTGAAGCCCAACGCAAACTGGAGGAACAGCACCTCACCTTCCGACTAGGCACTTTACAGTCTTCCGGACTGATATATTGAGTTCAACAATTTTAGATCACGAATTCTCTCCTCCATTCCCACCCCCTTTCTGATTTTTCCCACTCCTTTTTGTTTTTTCCAATAATTTATATAGATTTTTCTTTTCACACCTATTTCCATTATTTTTAAATGTATTTCCATCTATTGTTTTATCTCTACCTTTAGCCTCTTTTGATTCCTTCACTCTACTCCACCCCAACTAGGGCTATCTGCACCTTGCTTGTCCTGCTTTCTACCCTTAATTAGCAAATTCCTTTAGACAATATCACCACCTTCAACACCTCTTTGTCCCTTAGATAATATCACCACCTTCAACACCTCTTTGTCCTTTAGATAATATCACCAACTTCAACACCTCTTTGTCCTTTAGATAATATCACCACCTTCAACACCTCTTTGTCCTTTTGTCTGTGACAACTTTTGGTCATCTCCAACTATCACTGGCCTTCTATCCAGCTCTTCTTGTCCCAACATCCCCCCAACACCCCACACCCACTCTTAAACCAGCTTATATTTCATCCCCTTTACTATTTTTCCTTAGTTCTGTTGAAGAGTCATACGGACTCAACACGTTAACTGTGTTCCTCTCCGCAGATGCTGCCAGACCTGCTGAGTTTTTCCCAGGTATTTTTGTTTTTTTTTATTAACTCTTCTCCGTCACTTTCACAGTGAAATTGGGTGATTTCTTGCTGCAAGAAAGGTTGCTTCTCTTGACCTTCGAGCCCACAATCTTGCTTTTCCTGGGCTGAAGCCCTGGACATTAGGCATCACCGCAGTCAAAACAATGGTTGCGCCAACACTTGGGCCGAGCATAGCTCCCCTTTCTCTGTGAACACGGCCGGCTGGGAACTGCAATCCTGCCAGCTCCAATCTCTGTCACATTATTTCAAGACCAGCGATGAACTCGGCCCACATTTGCCCACCCCCACCCCCCCCCACCCCCCCGACAACCCATTCACATTTTGGAGCAATGGTGCTGATGGTACTGCCAATTGGTCACTTTGGACAGAATCCAAATCGCTTTATTCATGTCTACCAACCAGTTATATGTTACCAAGGTGACCAACACTTAACTCACCAGTCAGGCGATGCACGGAGATGAAGGCGAAACAAAAACCGGCGCCAAATGAACAGATTCCAACCGATTTTTTTAAACCTGAAAAGTACAGCAATATAATTGTAAATCAAAGAGCGATTTTAATCGAAAACTGGGAAGTACCATTGATATATCACCACGAGTATTTTTTAAAAATCGCTCTCCTCGTTTTAATATTTCACATGGTATCAGGAATTTCACATTCGTTTTTTACAATCTGGTCTCTATTCTTCCTCGGTTAAGAAGATCAGAAGTGGGGATGATCGCTGACGATTGCACAATCTTACGTAGAATTGATGACTCCTCAGATACTGAAGCAGTCCATGCCCAAAGTCCTGGCAGCAATGCCTGGACAATATCCAGGCTTGGGCTGACAAGTGGCAAGTAGCAGTCACACCACACAAGTGTCAGGCAATGACCAGCTCCAACAGGAGAAAATCTTACCATCGCCCTTGACATTCAATGGCATTACCATCACTGAATCCCCCACTATCAACATCCTGGGGGTTACCATTGACCAGAAACTGAACTGGGACCAGCCATATAAATAATGTGTCTACAAGATCGGGTCTGGGACGAGGAATCGGCAGAGAGTAACTCATCTCCTGTCACACCAAAGCCTGTCCACCATCTACAAGGCACAAGTCAGGAGTGTGATGGAACACTCCCCACTTGCCTGGATGAGTGCAGCTCTGCCAATGCTCAAGAAGCTCAACACCATCCAGGACAAAGGAGCCCAGCCTACTTGAGCAGCCCCCTTTCCACAAACAAATGTTCATTCCCTCCACCACCAACGCACAGTAGCAGTAGTATGTACCATCTACAAGATGCACAGCAGCAACTCACCAAGCCTCCTTAGACAGCACCTTCCAAACCCATGACCTCTACCATCTATAAGGAAAAGGGCAGTAGGTACATGAGAACACCACCACCTGGAAGTTCCCCTCCAAGTCACTCATCATCCTGACTTGGAAATATATCGGCCTTGACATTCAATGGCATTACCTTCACTGAATCCCCTCACTATCAACATCCTGGGGGTTACCATTGACCAGAAACTGAACTGGGACCAGCCATATAAATAATGTGGCTACAAGAGTGGGTCTGGGGTGAGGAATCCGGCAGTGAGTAACTCATCTCCTGTCACACCAAAGCCTGTCCACCATCTACAAGGCACAAGTCAGGACCCACTGTCGCTGGTCAAAATCCTGGAACTCCCATCCTAACAGCACTGTGGGTGTACCTACACCACACAGGCTGTAGCGGTTCAAGAATTTAGCTCACCTCCACCTTCTGAAGGGCAACTAGGCATGAGCCATGAACGCTGACAAGTGAATGAATAAAAAAAATGAAACCGGCTGTAATCTGCAAGTTGAATGATTCATTTCACAGCACTCTGTAAGTGGACACATTTCAACTCAGCCTGTGAATAATACATCATATTTTAGGCTGGTCCCCATTCACGCAATTGAAAAATGCAACAGGTTTGTTGCTAGAACTTAGGTGAACTTTCAAATTTGGTGGTTCATGAGCGACTGCAGTTGGAAGATTTTTTTAAAACATTTTTTTCATAGGATGTGGGTGTCACTGGCTATGGCATGGTCATCCCTAAATGCCGTTGAGAAGGAGCTGGGTGAGCTCTTAAACTGTTCCTGTCCATGTGATGTAAGCACACCCACAGTCATGTTATTAAGCAGGTCAGTAGATACCGTATGCAATGTGGTACTGAGTGCAAATTTGATGAATGAGAAAACTGTCAAGTTTGTGTAAAATTGGCTCTTAATATATTGTTAGGACACAGCAGTTGGTCAAGGCTGAGTTATGTATAATCCCAGAGGGAAACTTTAAACAACTGTCATAACCATTTCACTTGCTATGTTTGAGAGGCAGCTCTGAATTCAGAAAAGAAACCACCAAGCCACCAGAGGTTTATTTTTTATATCAATTAAACATTTATTAATTGAACAAGCAATTAAACACATACACATGTCTACAAATTACTACCATAATAACTTTTAAACAAATGCCCACATTAGGGTAAACCTTCACCAAGGCAACAATAACCCATAGACTTATATAGACACCAGACAAATGACATTTTATATTATGAATTCAAAAGGAGGTCCCTTGCAATTTGTTTCATTTGCAGGCAGTTGTATGACTTACAGGCTACTTAGATATTACATGCCTCTCACCTACACACACAAAACTCTTTTCTGTATATACCAAGCCTTCCCTGTGAATACAAATTCTCATTGTATCACCAGGCCCTTTTAGTTCCACCTTTTCTAACAATAAAACTGTTTTCATAGTATCAATTCTATTTGTAATATAAACATATTGCTTGGTGTCTCCTAGCTTGGTGCAAGATTTCACCTCCAGTCTTTGAATGTTGAAAACAAAATGCAAATGTACCTTATTGTTTAACATCCTAAAGCTACTATTCAAAGCACCCAGACTAGCTAGCTTTAATCCAGTTAAGATACGTACACACATCTTACTACAAGTCCAATTTAAAATAATTTTCAAAAATACTTTACACATTAATATCTTCATGACATACACCCAGGACAGGAAAGGGGCCAAAAGATTAAGCACAGAGAGGTCCAGGGCCAAGTGATTTAATGAATGGTACATTAGTAAATAGAGACACAAAGATCACATGGACAGTGAAAGGAGTACACAGATTGTGTGTGTTTGAAACAGAGATCACAAAGGCAAGTGTGAAGCTCCAGACATTTTGTATTAAAACAAATCAATATTATAGAGCTAAAAGCAAAATACTGTGGATGCTGGAAATCTGAAACAAAAACAAAAATTGCTGGAAAAACTCAGCAGGTCTGAGAGCATCTGTAGAGAGGAAGACAGAGTTAATGTTTCACATCCATATGACTCTTCAACAGAGTTAAAGAGAAATAGAAATGAGGTGAAATATCAGCTGTTTAAGGCCGGGGGGTGGGGGGTGTTGGGGTGAGGGGAGCTTGGGGGTGCTGGTGGTGGTTGGACAGGTGAAGCTGGATAGAGGGCCAGTGATAGGTGGATGCAAAGTTGAGATTGCCAAATATGTCATAACCAAAAGGTCAAAGGGGTATTGATGGTGGTGACATTAAGCAGGATGAGCAAGTGTCAGATGGCCCTGGTGGGGGTAATGGTGGGGTGTGGGGACCAAATAGAAAAAGAATAAAAAGGTGGGGATAAAACAACATGGAAATAAATTGTAAAAATAACAGAAATAGGTGGGAAAAGAAAAAAAGTATATGATTATTGAAAAAAGGGGATTAAAAAAAAAAGGTGAGGATGGAGGAGAGAGTTCATGGTCTGAAGTTGTTGAACTTGATATTCAGTCCGGAAGGCTGTAAAGTGCCTCATCGGAAGATGAGGAGCTGTTCCTCCAGTTTGCGTTGAGCTTCACTGGAACAATGCAGCAGGCCAAGGACGGACATGTGGACATGAGAGCAGGGTGGGGTGTTGAAATGGCAAGCGACAGGGAGGTCTGGGTCATTCTTGCGGACAGACCGAAGGTGTTCCGCAAAGCGGTCACTCAGTCTGCGTTTGGTTTCTCCAATGCCGAGGAGACCACATTGGGAGCAGCGAATGCAGTCAACTAAATTAAGGGAAGTGTAAGTGATGCGTTGCTTCACTTGAAAGCAGTGTTTGGAATATTCTAGAGCTGTTGCCATAGCTTTTTCAGAGACTGTGTGATTGGCTCTTACAAAATCCATTGTGGAGTTTGAGTTGGAACTGGTACACTCTGGCCACCACCTTTGTCCCCTCTGCCATGGCGTGCTTGGCCAGTTCCCCAGGTAGCAGCAGGCACACAGTGATCTGGATCTCCCAGAAGCTGATGGTGCTGAGCTTGTTGTAGTGGGCCAGATGGGAAGCCTCACCCATGATGCGCTCGAAAATATCATTAACGGACAACTTTATGATGCTCATGGCCTCGGGGCAGATGCCGGTGTTGAGATGAACCTGCTTCATCACTTTGTAGGTATGGATGGAACAGCTTTCCTTCCTAGATCTCTTCATCTTCTTGCCACCCTCCTTGGAAACTGGGACATATCAGTCCTTTTATTTTTGCAAAATTATACCTTAGTGATAAAACATCTGAAACAACATTACAAAGCATTTCCAAAATTATTATCCCAGAAAGTGGAATGATATTCAAAATTGTCTACATGGACCATGTTGCACTTTTGAGGTGCTTCAATATAATCAAAGAAACATTGTAGCCATTTCAAAATGATCATTACAGAAAGTGCAATGACATGAACATTGTCTACATCGATCATGTGGTATGCTAAGGTGCTTCAATGTAATTGTCACATATTTATTGTAAACATTCAATGCGAGACATACAGCCTGAGGTGTTCCAGACAATGTGCAGCCCCTCAGTGCAGCACAGCTGGAAAGTTGTAGTCAGCTACTTTCCCCATTGCATCTCTGCAGCAACTGCCCCAAGCTATAGTGCGTCCCTCAGCGCTTGGAATGTGCCAGTCTGAAAATCTTGTTCATGGGCAACTCTTTGCACTGGAAGACAAACACATTTTGGGCAGGTCGAAGAACGTCTTTCATCGAGTTGATGATCCTCCAGCTGCAGTTGATGTTTGTCTCGGTGTGTGTAACTGGGGACAGCCCGTAGAGCACAGAGTCCTGTGTCACAGAACTGCTCGGGAGGAACCTCAACAGAAACCATTGCATCTCTCTCCAGGCCTCTATTGCAAAGGCACAGTCCACAAGGAGGTGAACAATGGTCCCTTTCCCAGCACAGCCACCTCGAGGGCAACTTGCGGAGGGGGTAAGAGTACGGGTTGTAGGAAAGATCTGACGCAGAGGACCATTCTCACCACCAGCCAAGCTGCGTCTTGGTGCTTGTTTGAAAGTTCTGGGCTTCAGGCATTCTGCCAAAGGACTTTGCCTGTCTGCTCGGGGGACCGTCCGACAGGATTCACCATCTCTTTTTCCCGCAGGGCCTCCAAGACGTTAAGTGTCGACAACTGCCTGGTGGACTTGTGGTCAAAGCGACTTTCTTGTCTTTTTTCTGAAAAATATACTTTATTCATAAAATATCTGAAAGAACATTACAAAACATTTCTAAATGCCCATCACAAAAAGTGGAACGATATATTGAAAGTAGTCTACGTGGATCATGTTGTACTCTGACGTGCTTCAATATAATCAAAGGAACATTGCAGGCATTTCAACATGGTCATTACAGACAGTCAGACAGTGCAATGGTATTTAAGTTAACTTCATAGATCATGCCGCACCCTGTGATTGTCAACAATGGCCAGTGCAAACTGCAGACATTCACTGAAACCTATGACTAAATTTGCTTTTTTTAGACTAACCCTGAGCTCTATGCTAATGAAAGATGTTTGATAGCTTTGTTCCAGGTTGGCTGATTTGTAATGATGTCAATTTTACAGCTATCCAGCTGGTTAGTTGAGCCACTCGATCACTTTTGTTGCTCTTCACAGCAACAAGCTGTCTCAGCAGTCAAATTCTCCAATACCCTCCACCACCCCAATCCACCCAATTCCCTGACTTTCTTGGGAAAAAAAAAACTCAGCAGGTCTGGCAGGATCTGTAGAGAGTCAGAGTTAATGTTTCCAGTCCGTATGATGGACAGTCGTGAAACCATGGAGCCATCGAGGAACTATTGTATGTCTGTCCTGTGAGTATGTGTTATGCTTTTCCTGTCTGTTTCTGAAATGTCACTGTGGATGTTACTACATACATGAGAGTTTCCGGTTGGTGTGTGTTTATTTTATTCTGCATCCTGGATTCTACGGTGCAGAGTGTTCACCCACCTCACCCACTCGACCTCCCACCCTTCACCTTTCATGGTCACGTCTGTGAAAATAGCCATTATTCTGTGCCTGTTATTTTATGTTAAATGAGTGAAGATTTATGCTTATGCTGCCAACCCCTGATATGAGAACGTGGGTTTGATTGCTTATCATATTGTGGTAAATGAGCATCTGTTTTTCTCTATGATCGTCTGCATCTGTTATGTCATTGTCATGACACCATGAACCCACCAGGCCCCATTACTTGAGTACGAGGTTCATGTTGTATCTTTCAATTTGTTATGTGATTATATGCTTGTGTATTTATCTGCCAGTTGTTGTTCAGTGATTGTGAATTTAAAAGGCAGTTGTTAATATGCGGGGAGGTGGCAGCAGTGGTTTTGTCACTGGGCTGGTGTTCCTGATACCCAGGCTAATGCTCTGAGGACCCAGGTTCGAATCCCACCATGGCAGGTGGTGAAATCTGACTTCAATAAAAATCTGGAATTAAAAACCTGAGGATGACCATAAAGCCATTGTCGATTATTGTAAAAACCCATCTGGTTCACTAATGTCCTTTCGGGAAGGAAATCTGCTGTCCTTACTTGGTCTGGCCTACGTATGACTCCAGACACTCAGTAAGGTGGTTGACTCTCAAAATGCCCTCTGAACAAGGGCAATTAGGGATGGGCAATAAATGCTGGCCTAGCCAGTGATGCCCACATCCCATGAATAAAAAAAAAAATTAAAAAACTGCTAAATAAGTGCTATTGATATTCTGTTCATGACAGTCTTTGGAATGGGGCTCTGAATTTTACATTGTGTCTGCCAATTTGTTAAATATAATGGCTTTATCAATCATGTTCCTGCTTGTTTCTGGGATATAGCTTTTTTTTTTGGTGTGTGTCTGCCAGACTTCGAAATGCCTGTATGGGATTAGATTGGGAAGTGCATATCCAGCTCTAGATAACCAGCATGAATGACAAAGTGTTGTACTCTACATGGCAATGTTAGCTATCTGAGTGTGGGTCATTCTGAACTTGTCAGTTTCTGGCATATCAATGTGCATTTTACTCTGCAACATTCATTTTAGCTCGAGGGAATTTCATTCTTTTTTCTCAGTCTTTGTTAGTTGAGTGTTTAGATTGCAGTATCTTTCAGTTTCTGGAATGCAAGTGAGTTTCATTCTACATCTTTAAACCCCTAGAATGAGGGTAGAGCACTTAATATAGTTTTTATGGATTTCAGCAAAGCCTTTGACAAGCTCCCACTTGGGAGATTATACTGAAGGCAAATGCACATGAGATACAGGGTAACTTGATAGGGTGGATTCAAAATTGGCTTTGTTGTAGGTGACAGAGGGTGATGACAGAAGGATTATTTAGTGACTGGAAGCCAGTGTTCAGTGGTGTACCACAGGGATGTGTGCTGGGTCCCCTATTATTTGTCATTTATATAAACAACATAAATGACTATGTGGGGGATAGGATTAGTAAGTTTATGGATGACACAAAGATTGGCCAGGTGGTTAACAGTGAGGTTGAGTGTCTTGGACTAGAGGAAGATATAGATGGGTTGGTCAAATGGGCAGATAAGTGGCAGATGGATTTCAAGCCCGAAAAGTGTGAGGTGATACACTTTGGAAGGAATACTTTGACATGGAAGTATTCAATGAACGGCATGACACTAGGAAGTTCTGAGGAACAAAGGGACCTTGGTGTGTGTGTCCATAGATCTCTGAAGGCGGAGGGGCATGTTAGTAGGGTGGTGAAAAAGGCATATGGGACACTTGCCTTTATCAGTCGAGGCATAGATTACAAAAGTAGGGAGGTCATGTTGGAGTTGTATAGAACCTTGATGTGGCCACAGCTGGAGTACTGTGTGCAGTTCTGGTCACCACATTATAGAAAGGATGTGATTGCGCTGGAAGGGCTGCAGAGGAGATCCACCAGGATGTTGCCTGGGATGAAAAATTTAAGTTATGAAGAGAGGTTGGATAGACTTGGCTTGCTTTCGTTGGAGCAGAGAAAACTGAGGGGCGACCTGATCGAAGTGTCCAAGATTATGAGGGGCATGGACAGGGTGGATAGGGAGCAGCTGTTCCCCTTTTTCCAAGGGTCAGTCACGAGGGGACACAAGTTCAAATTCAGGGGCAGGAGGTTTAGGGGGGATGTAAGGAAAAACTTTTTTACCCAGAGGGTGGTGACAATCTGGAATGCGCTGCCTGAGAGGGTTGTGACGGGTTGCCTCACATCCTTTAAAAAGTACCTGGGTGAGCACCTGGCATGTCACAACATTCAAGGCTGTGGGCCAAGTGCTGGTAAATGGGGTTAGATCAGTAGGTCAGGTGTTTCTCACTTGTCGGTGCAGATTCAATGAGCCGAAGGGCCTCTTCTGCACTGTGTGATTCTGATGTGAATAGAGGCATTACTACAGTTCATTTAATGTGAATGTGGATTTAACTCTGTTCCTGTCAATATATGCAACGTGAATGTTTTTCTAAATCTAACTTCCAATTTCTTATATGTTTGGATTTTAAACTGGACCTGCTTGTTTTTGGAATTTGAGTGAGATATTATTCTGTATCGTTTTGTTTCTCATATGCAAATATATATTTCAGTCCAACTCTTAAACCCTGGTTTGCTATGTGAGCGTGTGCATTTTGCTCTGTTGCTGTCTGTCACACTTACTTCAGTAATGTTTACACTACATGCACATAAGGCACTGGTGTGTTAATGTATGTTTGTTAATCTTAAACTTTCAGTATCTGGATTTTCAGTGTTTGTTATATCTGTACCTGGCAGGTTTTGATGTCTGGGATTAAACCTTCCCCTGTATCACCCAGTTTCATATCTGAGATTCTGGATTTTGCCTAGAACCTATCAGTCTTTATTGTATAAATGTGCATTTTGTCTGCAATATTTAGTGTCTAACATGCACCTCTGAGCTATATTATCTCCTCTCAGTCTCTGGTAGGTGAGGGTTTTTGATCTATCAGTCACTTTGCAGTAAATGAGCCTAAGTTCCATTCAGTGCCTTTCAATCTCTGATATGTGATCATGGGCTTTTCTCAGCATCTGTCCATTTCTGAAATGCGGGTTTAAATTGTTTGCATTCTTATTCTGTTGTTATAGAAGTGAGTTTTTGGTCTTTTTTTCCAGTTTACTTCAGGAAATTTCACTGTCTAGAAAGTGAGTACGAACATTTGAAGGCAAGTGTCAATTTCTGGTATGTGAACCAGGGCTGTTATGGACGTCTCAGTTTCCACCACTTGAGTGCATGTGTTCTACGCTACCCATGCCAGTGTCTACAATATGTGGGTGGCATTTTCACTCGGTGCACGTCGTCAGCTTGTTTGCAAATCAGGCTTTATTTTCTGCTATTCAAGTCAATAAGGAATGAAACCAGATGGACCACCCAACATTGAACTCGGCATGGGAAATGACAAAGTCAAACCCAGCTCTGTCAAACCTGCGAAGATCTCCTAACTAATACCTGGGAGCTTGAGCTAAAATTGGGAGTGCAGTCTCACAGACTAGTCAAGCAACAGCCTGACATAAATCCACAGAATCATACCTCAGAGACAATGTCCCAGGCACCACTATCAACATCCATGGATATGCCCTAAATGATTGGCAGGAAGGATCCAGCAGAGGCGGCAGCACAATGTTAGACAGCCGGGACGGATTTGCACTGGGAGTTGCCCTGGGAGTCCTCAATATCGGCTCCAGACTCCATGAAGTCTCATGGAATCAACCCAAACATGAGCAAGGAAACCTCCTGCTGATTATTACATACCGCAGCCCCTCAGCTGATGAATCATTGCTCTTCCATGCCGAACACCACTTGGAGGAAGCACTGAGGGTGGCAAGGGCACAGAATGTACAATGGGTGGGGGACTTCAATGTCCATCACCAAGAGTAGCTCGGTCGCACCACTGCAGACTGAGTTGGTGACTCCTAAGGAGCTAGTTGCTAGACTGGGTGTGTAACAGGAGGCGAGGGAATGGACAAGATCTAAACTGAAAGATACAGCAATCTAAACCCTCAACTAACAAAGACTGAGAAAAAAGAATGAAATTCCCTCGAGCTAAAATGAATGCTGCAGAGTAAAGTACACATTGATATGCCAGAAACTGACAAGTTCAGAATGACCCACACTTAGATGGCTAACATTGCCATGTAGAGTACAACACCTTGTCATTCATAAAAACAAAAAAACTGCGGATGCTGGAAATCCAAAACAAAAACAGAATTACCTGGAAAAACTCAGCAGGTCTGGCAGCATCGGTGAAGAAGAAAAGAGTTGACGTTTCGAGTCCTCATGACCCTTCAACAGCACCTTCCAAACCCGCGACTGCTACCATCTAGATGGACAAGGTCAGCAGATACATGGGAGCACCGACACCTGGAAGTTCCACTGCAAGCCACTCACCATTCTGACCTGGAAATATGTCATTCCTTGATTAACGCTGAGCCAAAATCCTGGAACTTCCTTCATAACTGCACTGTGGGTGTACCTACACCACATGGTTTGCAGTAGTTTAAGAAAATAGCTCAACCACAACTTTCTCAGGGCAATTAGGGATGGGCAACAAAGGCTATCCTAGCCTGCAATGCTGAAATCCACTCAATGAATAATAATAATAACTATAATAAAATCAGTTTCTATTATGTTATTCTCTGTGTCATTTTTGTGAATTCACTGCTGGTTAAGAAAGTGTCATTTTCACAATACCTTGAAGGCAAAAGTGGTCTTTTACTCTGTACCATTCAGTTTTTGTTTTGTTCTGTGACTGTGAATATTATTTACTACCATTTGGTTTTTGGCATTTCTATGTGAATTTTGCTCTGCATTGTTCAGCATCTTGTTTGTAAGTATGAGACTTTGTCTACGTTTGGCTGTTTCTGAATTGTCATACTGTGGTTTAGTCTGTCCCTGTCAGATCCTGCTGTGAGTTTTAGTTGACACCTCTTCTGCTCAGTGGATTTCCTTTTGTTTTTAAACTTTGTGCAAGTCAGTCTCTTCTAGGTGCATCTATGGCTCTGCATTTCTAATCAGTGAAGTGTGATGTTGGGGTTGGACCTTGTGTATGTTAAAGTACGTGTACAGATGAAAGGTTTGAGCACTGTACTTGCCAGCTCTTGCAATTTGACTCTGGGTTTCACACTATGTCTGTTATGTGTGTGAAATTTTCCTTGTACAAGTCAGTTTCTTGTTTGTCAATGTCGATTTCACCTTTGCTTTCCTCGTATATATGTGCTGCAGCTATATGTGTAGGTCAGAGGCTAGGAATCCTGTGGTGATTTCCCCAAAGCCTGTCCACCACCTACAAGGCACAAGTCAGGGGTTTGATGGAATACTCACCACTTGCCTGGATGAGTGCAGCTCCAACAACACTCAAGAAGCTCGACACCATCCAGGACAAAGCATTCTGCTTGATTGGCACCCCTTCCACAAGTATCAACTCCCTGCACCTCCAATGAAATATGACAGCAGTATGTACTACCTACAAGATGCACTTCAGATACTAACCATGGTTCCTCAGGCAGTACCTTGCAAATAGGCAACCATGACCATCCAGAAGGACAAGGGCAGCAGACACATGGGAACACCAACACCTGGAAGTTCCCCTACAAGCCCCTCATCGTCCTGACTTGGAAATATACCACTGTTCCTTCATTGTCTCTGGGAACTCATTCCCCAACAGCATTGTTAGTGTACCCACACCAACGGGACTGCAGCAGTTCAAGAAAGCAGCACATCACTACCTTGTCAAGTGCAATAAGGGATGGGCAATAAATGCTGGCCTAGCCAGCAACATCCAAAATCCCATAAATGAATAAAAGAAAATCTATTTTCTCCTGTAATTGCCCGTTTCTTGGACATGAGCCTTGGTTTAATTACCAACATATGAACAAGGAGCAGGAGTAGGCCATTCAGCCCCTCGAGTCTGCTCCACCATTAAACAAGATCGTGGCTGATCTGATAGGAACATGAAATCTGCATCCCATCTATCCTATCACCCCCTTGCTGACAAACAATCTATCCACCTCTGCCAGAATAATGTTCAAAGACTCTGCTTCCACCACCTATTGAGGAAGAGAGTTCCAAAGACTCATGATTCAGTGAAAAAAACCCTCATCTCGGTTTTAAATAGGCGACCCCTTATTTTTAAAGAGTGACCCCTGGTTCTAGGTTATTCCACAAAAGGAAACATCCTCTCCACATCCACCGTGACAGGACTCCTCAGCACCGTATATTAGTCTCTCCAACCTTCCCTCATAAGACAACCCTTTCTGGAATTAGTCTGGTAAACCTTCTCTGAACTATTTCAACGCATTTACATCCTTCCTTAAGTAAGGTGACCAATACCGTACACAATACTCCTAATGTGGTCTCACTAGTGCCCTGTACAACTGAAGCATAACCTCCCTGCATTTGTAATTAATTCCCCTCGCAATAAATGATAACATTCTATTAGCTTTCCTAAGTACTCGCTGCACTTGCATACTAGCCTTTTGTGATTCATGCGCTAGGACATCCAGGTCCCTCTGCACCTCAGAGCTCTGAAATGTCTCACCATTTAGATCATTTACTTGTCTTTAGTCTTCCTGGCAAAAATGGACAATTTCACATTATATTACATCTGCAGATCTTTGCCCGCTCACTTAACATATCAATATCTCTTTGTAGCCTCCTTATGTCTGCTTCACTCCTTACCCTTCCTAACTATGTGTCATCAGCCAATCCTTCAATCCCTTCATTCCAGTCATTTGCATAAATTGTAAACAGTTGAGGTCCCAGCATTGATCCCTGTGGCATGCCACTCGTTACATGTTGCCAAACTGAAAAAGATCCATTTATGCCTACCCTCCGCTTCCTGTTAGCCAGCCAAACTTCTATACATGCTGACATGTTACCCCCTATACCATGAGCTTTTATTTTCTGCAGTAACCTTTGATTTGGCTCTTTATCCTTCTGGCAACCTAAGTACAGCACATCCACCAGTTCCCCTTTGTCTACAGCACATGTTACTTCCTCAAGGAACTGCAATGAGTTTGTTCAACACAATTTCACTTGCTCAAAGCCATGTTGACTCTGCCTCATGACCTTGAACTTACCCAAGTGCCCTGCTATAGCTTCTTTAATAGTAGCTTCTAACATTTTCCCTGCAACAGATGTTAAGCTAACTGGCCCACTTTGTGTCTCTCTCCCTTTTTGAATAATGGAGCTACATTTGGTATCTTCCAATCTAATGGGGCCTTCCCTGACTCTAAGGAGTTTTTGAAAATTAAAACCATTGCATCAGCTACCTCAGCAGGTGCTTCTTTAAAACCCTGGATGGAAGTACATCAGGACCTGGGCTCTTCTCATCCTGCAGCTCCAACAATTTACTCAGTACCACTTCTCTGGAGGCTGTAGTTTTCCTGACTTCCTTCCCTACTTCCATTTCCTGGTTTATAGCTGCTCCTGGGATGTTAGTTGTATCTTCTATAGTTAAAGCTAATGCAAAAAACCCCCAGTTCAAGTCATGTGTCATCCCCGTGTTTTCCATTATCAATTTTCCAGACTCACTTTCTATAGGCCCAATGCTCACTTTGTTAACTTTTATTTTTTTTTAATATTTATAAAAATTCTGACTATCTGTTTTTATATTTCTGACTAGCTTTCTCTCATACTGAAATGTTTCTCTCCTTACTAGTTTTTCAGTCATTTTCGGTGTTCCTTATATTCTGTCCAATCTTCTGACCTGCCATGTGTCTTTACATAATTACATGCTTTTTACTTTTAGTTTGATACCATCTTTAACCTTTCTAGTTAACCACAGATGGTGTGTACGTCCCTTGGACTTTTTGCTACGTGTTGGAATGTATCTATTCTGTGCATTCTGAAATATCCCCTTAAGTATGAGCCACTGCATATCAAATGAACTATCCCTTAACCTGATTTGCCAATTCACTTTAGCTAGCTCAGCTTTCATGCCCTCATAAATGCCCTAATTTAAGTTTAAAACCTTAGTGTCAGTCTCACTCCTCTCTCCTTCGAACTGAATGTAAAATTCAATCATATAAATGGCCACTGCTACCTAGGCAAAAACAGAATTACCTGGAAAAACTCAGCAGGTCTCGCAGCATCGACGGAGAAGAAAAGAGTTGACGTTTCGAGTCCTCATGACCCTTCAACAGAACTGAGTGAATCTTAGGAAAAGGATGAAATATAAGCTGGTTTAAGGTTGGGGGTGGATGGGTGGTCGGGGGTAAGAGAAGTGAGGGGGGTGGGGTTGGGTGGGGGGAGAGAAGTGGAGGAGGGTGGTGGGGTTGTAGGGACAAGCAAGCAGTGATAGGAACAGATAATCAAAAGATGTCACAGACAAAGGAACAAAAAAACACAGAGGTGTTGAAGTTGGTGATTTTATCTAAATGAATGTGCTAATTAAGAATGGATGGTAGGGCACTCAAGGTACAACTCTAGTGGGGGTGGGGTGGAAAGGCTAGCAGGGCATAAAAGATTTAAAAAAAATGGAAATAGGTGGGAAAAGAAAAATCTATATAAATTATTGGAAAAAACAAAAGGAAGGGGGGAGAAACAGAAAGCGGGTGGGGATGGAGGATGGAGGCTACCTAGGTGTGCTTTCACTATGCAATCATAATTACTCCCATCTCATTGCACAAAACACGTCTAGTATAGCCTGCTCTCCTGTTGGCTCCAGAACATGCTGTTCTAATAAACTATCCCAAAACCATTCAATGTACTTCTCACCTAGGCTATCTTTGCCCATCTGACCTTGTCAAGTCGATGTGTAAATTAAAATCTCCCATGATTATCACAATGCCTTTCTGACAAGTTCCAATCATTTCTTCCTTTATGCTTCACACTGCTATGTGGTTACTGTTAGGGAGCCTGTACACAACTCCCAAAAGAGGCTTCTTGCCTTTAGCATTTCTCATCTCTGCTCAAACCTTTTCCACATCCTGGTTTTGAGAACATAGGTCATCCCTCTCAATTGTGCTAATGCCATCATTAACTAACAGAGCCACTGCTCCACTTTTTCCTGACTTCCTGTCCTTTCTCCATATCCTGTACCCTTCAATATTCAAGTCACATTCCATATCCTCCTGCAGCCATGTCTCTGTAATGGGTATCAAATCGTAATTATTTATTGTTTTGTGTGCTAGGTATAGAACTTTGAAGGTAGAGCTTAGGAATAAAAAAGGGGCAGCCACATTGTTAGGTGTTTATTATGGACCCCCAGATAGTCAGAGGGAAATTGAGGAGCACATATGTGCACAATTTGCGGAGGTAAGTAAAAACAATAACAATAGGGTAATTATATTACGTGATTTCAACTTTCCCAACATTAATTGGGATAGACATAGTGTCAAGGGCTTGGATGGAGTGGATTTCTTGAAATGTGTACAGGAGAACGTTTTAGGTCAATATGTAAAGGGTTCAAAAAGGGAAGGGACAGTGCTGGGCCTAATTCTGGGGCATGAAGCCAGACAGGTGGCTGAGGTGTTGGTGGGTGAGCACTTTAACAATAGCAAACACAACATGGTACAGTTTGAGTTTGTTATGGACAAAGAAATCAACAAGTTGCAAAAAAATGCTTTGGATTGGCAGAGAGTGGATTTTAGTAAAATAAAGCAGGAATTGGCCAAGTTTGACTGGGAACAGTTATTTGTGGCGAAATCTACAGAGGGACCAAGGGGTTGGGGGGGCGGGGTGCTGGCGGTGTTATTCAAAAAGAGGAAATGGGGAGAGTACAGGCTCAACACATACCCTTTACGGTGATAGGAGGGAGTAACAGAGTAATAAGCCCAGAGAACCATGGATGACCAGAGGTATTCAGGTTACGATGAGAAGGAAAAGAGAGGCTTTCAGCAGGTACAAGGGAAGCAAAGCATCAGAAAGTGCGGGGTAGAGCTTAAGAAAGCAATTAGGAGAGCAAAGAGGGGATATGAGAAAGCTCTGGCTGGTAAACATAGGGAAAATCCAAACGTATTCTATAAGCATATCAATGGGAAGATGATAACCAGGGAAAGAGTACCGCCCATAAGGGACAAATGGGGCAATCTACAGGTGGAGCCAGTGGACATCGGTAGAGTGTTGAATGAATACTTCACATCCATCTTCACCCAAGAGAATGAGGATGAAGGTATCGAACTCGGGGAAAGAAACTGCGAGGTTCTAAAGCAAATTGATATAGGGAGTGACAAGGTATTGGAGGTGTTGGCAGGCTTAAAAGTGGATAAATCTCCAGGTCCGGATGATTTGTGTCCCAGACTGCTGAGGGATGAAAGGGAGGAGATCACAGTGCTTCTGACCCAAATTTTTAATTCCTCTCTGGCCACAGGGGAGGTGCCAGAGGACTGGAGAACAGCTAATGTGGTTCCACTATTTATGAAGGGCTGTAGAGATAAGCCAGGGAAGTACAGGCCAGTGAGTTTCATGTCAGTGGCAGGGGAACTATTGAAGAAAATTCAGAAGGAGAGTATCTATCTCCACATGGAGAGGCAAGGTTTGATCAGGGATAGTCAGCATGGCTTTGTCAAAGTGAGGTAAAGCCTTACAAATTTGATTGAATTTTTTGAGGGGTGACCAGGTATGTAGATGAGAGTAGTGTAGCTGATGTAGTTTAAATGGATTTCAGCAAAGCATTTGAGAAGGTCCAACATAGGCGACTTATAAAGAAGGCAAATGCACATGGGATACAGGGTAATTTGATAATGTGGATTCAAAATTGGCTTAGTTGTAGGAGGCACAGGGTGATGACAGAAGGGTGCTTTAGTGACTGGAAGCCAGTGTCCAGTGGCGTTCCACAGGGACCTGTACTTGTTCCCCTATTATTTGTAACTTATATAAATGACTTGGATGACTATGTGGGGACCAGGATTAGTAAGCTTGTGGATGACAAAGATTGGCTGGGTGGTTAACAGTGAGGTGGTTAACAGTGAGGTTGAATGTCTTGGGCTACAGGAAGATATAGACGGGATGTTCAAATAGGCAGATAAGTGGCTGGTGCAATTTAACCCTGAGAAGTGTGAGGTGATACACTTTGGAAGGAGTAATTTGACAAGGAGGTACTCAATGAATGGCATGACACTAGGAAGTTCTGAGGAACAAAGGGACATTGGTGTGTGTGTCCATAGATCTCTGAATGCTGAGGGATATGTTAGTGGGGTGGGAAAAAAGGCATATGCGACACTTGCCTTTATCAATCGAGACATAGATTACAAAAGTAGGGAGGTCATGTTGGAGTTGTATAGAACCTTGGTGAGGCCACAGCTGGAGTACTGGGTGCAGTTCTGGTCGCCACATTATAGGGAGGATATGATTGCACTGGAGGAGGTGCAGAAGAGATTCACCAGGATGTTGCCTGGGATGAAACATTTAAGTTATGAGGAGAGGTTGGATAGATTTGGGTTGGTGTCGTTGGAGCAGAGAAGACAGAGGGGCGACCTGATCAAGGTGTACAAGATTATGAGGGGCATGGACAGGGTGGATAGGGAGCAGTTGTTCCCCTTAGTCGAAGGGTCAGTTACAAGGGGGCATAAGTTCAAGGTGAGGGGCAGGAGGTTTAGGGGGGATGTGAGGAAAAACTTTTTAACCCAGAGGGTGGTGAGGGTCTGGAATGTGCTGCCTGGGAGAGTGGTGGAGGAGGGTTGCCTCACATCGTTTAAATAAATACCTGGATGAGCACTTCGCACCTCATAACATTCAAGGCTATGGGGCCAAGTGCTGGTCAATGGGATTAACTAGGTAGGTCAGGTGTTTCTCACGTGTCGGTGCTGACTCGATGGGCCAAAGGGCCTCTTCTGCACTGTGATTCTGTAATTTGCAGTTGAAAATGCCAGGGATGCCATTCTTTGCTCACTCTCTGCAACAGCAGCTCAGCTGGTGCTACTTCCTTGCATATTCCACACAATCCTGCAATTTTGTTTCTCCTTAGATATTTATCCAATACCACTTTGAAAGTCACAATTGAATACTATTCAAAAACAAAATTACCTGGAAAAACTCAGCAGGTCTGGCAGCATCGGCGGAGAAGAAAAGAGTTGACGTTTCGAGTCCTCATGATCCTTCGACAGAACTTAGAATACTATTGATGGACAGATATGAATTACAACCCACACGGCTGTTACAGAAGCTAAAAGATACAGGTTAAAACATACACTTGCATTCCCAAGTTTGAAAGGTGTAGAATGAACCCACGTTTGCCTTCAGCAAACGCTTGGGCATTGTGCCCATGTGCTTTTTTCATCGCGTTGCCATTGGTTCCTTTGCTATTCAGCTTATCTTGGTGACCTCTGGTTTTTGAATGGTCTGCTAATGAGAAGAGTTTCTCTCTAATCTGTCCAGGCCTAACCTAATTTGAAAAGCTCTGTCAAGATCTCCTCTCAAGCATCTCTTTGCTATGGAGAACAGCCCAGCTTCTGCAATCCACTGATATATCTGTCAGTCCCAGGTGATTAAAATTGGGTTTCTGCTCTGTTGACGGGCATACAAGTGCTGGTTTTACTCTGTACCTGTCAGTTTCTGTGAATGCAATATGGCCTTGGTCCAGTTTCTTGTATATTAACGTGGGTTCATTCTACACCTTTCAAACTTGGGAATGCAAGTGTATGTTTTAACCTGTATCTTTTAGCTTCTGTAACAGCCTTGTGGGTTGTAATTCATATCTGTCCATCAATAGTATTCTAAGTTCTGTCGAAGGATCATGAGGACTCGAAACGTCAACTCTTTTCTTCTCCGCCGATGCTGCCAGACCTGCTGAGTTTTTCCAGGTAATTTTGTTTTTGAATAGTATTCAAATGTGGATTTTACTCTGCCACTGTCTGAATATGGAATGTGAAGTTTAATTGTATACCCTATCATCTTCCTCGTATTTGGTTATGGCTTTTGATCAGTACCTGTTAACATCTGTGGTTTGAGGGCCTATTTATACCTGTCATTTTCTGACATGGGTCTATCAGGTTTAATCTGTCGATGAAATTTCAGGTAGGTAGATTTGGTTATATATGAGATTATATGAGGTTATATTTGAGTTATATATGAGAGTATTTTTTTTTTGTTCTGTACATCTTGGTTTTTTCCATGTGAATGGTGGTTTTAAATGTCCATATTTTTATACATATGCATGTGTGTGTGTGTGTGTGTGTGTGTGTGCGTGTATTTTATATATATATATATATATATATTATAGTAGCTGTCAAAGTCTGCTATGTGAGTGCATGTGTTATGGAATGGTAGATCTTACTCTGTACCTTCCAGGTTCTGGTATGTGTCTGAGTGTTTAACTGCCTGTCTTTGTTATGGAAACCATCTTTGGCTTTGTACCTTTCAGTCTTAAATATGCGATGGGTTTAATTTTATTCTCAGGACCAGTCAATTTCTGTTCTGTGAATTAAGGTTAAGAACATGAACTTTTTAATGATTTGCGAAATGTGTTTTTTTTCCCCACACTGTATTTTACAATTACCAGTATGAGCGCATTAAAAAATGTATTATTTATTTTGTACCAGTCGCTTTCATTACGAGAGTCTGTTTCACTCTTTACTTGCCTGTCTCAGCCATATATGCCTCAATTGAGTTCCTTTAGATTTGTCAGCCTCCGGTGCGGGTTGCTAATTTTAAATCAGTAATTGGTGTTCCTTTTAAGTGAGAATGGATGACACGTTTGTATTTAAGGTTATTTTTCACCCCCATTGCAATTGAAACAACACTGCAAACACCCCAAAACACTTGCTGGTTACCAACTGTTGTTAGTAAAAGTAACCAAGTTGTAACCAAAGAAACCAAATCGAGAAAGTGTATAGCATAGGGAAATGTAAAGTTATTCCATTTGGTCATACGAATAAAAAAAAAACATTTTTTTTTCAAAAATTGAGAAACCTGTTAGTGTTGATGTTCAAAAAGAATTGGGTGCTTAGATGCGCTGGTACAAGGAATGCCGAAAGTTAATTTGCAGTTGCAGCGAGCAATTAGGAAGACAGATGACATTATGACCATTATTGCATGGGATTCGGGTTCAAGAATATAAAATGTCTTGCTCCAGCTGTGCAGGGTGAGACCCCATTTGGAGCAGTGTGTAAAGTGTTGTCCCCAAATTTAAGAAACAACATACTTTCATTGCAGGCAGTACAATGAAGGTTCACTAAATTGCTATCTGGGACAAGGCGGCTGTCCAATGCTGACAGACTGTGTAAATTGCATCTCTGTCCTCTGGAGTTAAGAGGAAAGGAAAATAATCACATTCAGACATGCAAAAATATAAACCGGCTTGCCGGAGTAGGTACTGAGAGGTTTTGTGCTCTGGTAATGGAATCTAGAATTCAAGGTCAGTATAAGAAAAAAAAAATGGTTGATCATTTCGTAATGAAGGAAGGAGAAATTTTACACTGGTTATGAACATTAGGGGTCATGTATCCCAGCAGGATATGGCTGTTCAATCCCTCAATATATTTAAGGGTGAAATAGCACAGATCTGTCATCTCTCAGTGAATCAACGGATATGCCATGTGGGCAGGAAAGGTGAGTTAAGGCACAACATAAGAACATAACAAATAGGAGCCGGAGTAGACCATATGGCCCCTCAAGCCTGCTCTGCCATGCATTAAGACTATGGCTAATCCTCTTGTGTTTTGATTTCCACATTCCCATCTAATCCTGATAACCTTCAAATCCCTTGCCTAAAGAGAATCTATCTACCCCCGCCTTAACAAATATTCAATGCCCCTCACCTTCACCACCTTCTGAGGCAGAGAATTCCAAAGTTTCACAAGCCTCAGAGCAAAATTTCTCCTCATCTCTGCCCTAAAATTTTAAAATAGTGCCCCCTAGATCAGGACTCACCCACAACAGGAAGCATCCTTTCAAGGTCCACCTTGTCAAGGCCTTTCAAGATCTGGTATACTTCAATCAAATCACCCCTCACTCTTCTAATCTCAAGTGGAAACAAGCCCAGTCTGCCCAACCTTTCTTCGAAAGACAGCCCACTCATTCCAGGTATCAATCTAGTAAACCTCCCTTTGAACCATCTCCAATGCATTTGCATCCTTCCTTAAATGAGGAGACCAGAACTGCACACAGTATTCGAGGTGTGGTCTCACCAATGCCCTGTATAATTGAAACATAACATTTTTACTTTTATGTTCAAACCTTCTCATAATAAAGGGTAGCATCCATTAGCTTTCTTAATTACTCACTGTACTTGCTTAGTAACATTTTGTGACTCATGTACTAGAACACTTTATTCCCTCTGCATATAAGAATTATGCAGCCATTCTGTATTTAAGTAATACTCTGCTTTTTTTTAAATTATATCTGCCAAAGTGAACAGCTTCAGATTTTCCCACATTAAACATCATGCCAGATCTTTGCCCACTCACCCAACATATCTATACCCACCTGCAACCTCCTTATCTCCTCATCACAACATGCTTTCCTACATATCTTTGTGTCATCTGCAAATTTAGGTACCATGTCTTCACTCCCCTCATCTATGTCATTGTAAATCATACAAAGTTGAGGCCCTAGTACCAACCCCTGGGGGACATCATGCATCACATCCTGCCAATCAGAAAAATAAGTCTCGTTTATGCATACTCTCTGCTTTCTGCTCTCCAGCCAGCCAATCTTCTACCCATGCTAATATGTTACCCACTACACCATGCACTTTTATATTCTGTAATAATCTTTGATGTGGCACCTTATCAAATCTCTTCTGAAAATCCAAGTACAGTATCATCAATGACCATTACAAGATCATTCATGATTGTATTCAGTGGTGGACCAGGCTCAAGGCATTGTGTGGTCTATTCCTTCTCCTCTCTACTTTATTATATTCAATAGGAAATATTTCAAACAGGTTCAAACAACTCCTCATGATTCAGGTTCCCGGGTCTTGTCCGAATTCAATTTTCTTGCTTCAGCACAAACTGTATAACAACTATCACCATTATCCACTAGGTTCATAAAACTCCTGTAGATATTATACCTCTGGATGCCCAGTGGGCTCTGAACCCACTGGGCTGTACTTTTTTGATTGTGTACCTTTCCTTTGTGTGATATATTTTGGGAACCTGGTGAAATTATAGTCAGTGGGGAAGACTTACTAAGCAAACAGTTGGAGCTGCAGTCTGGCATGTCCCCCGGTCCTGGTGGACTTCATTATAGGATCTTAAAAGAAGTGGTTAATGAGGTCATAGATGTAAAAAAAATAAAAACAAAAAACTGCGGATGCTGGAATGTTAATTTTCCAAGAATCACTAGATTCTGGAAAGGTTCCAACAGACGGGAAAGTAGCAAACACAACCATTCTATTCGAGGGAGGGAGGGAGGCTGAAAACAGGAAACTATAGGCCAGGTAGCCTGACATCTGTGGCGGGGCAAGTGTTAGAATTGATCATTAAGTAGATTACAGCTGGGCACTTAGAAAAATTCTAGGTAATTGGGAAGAGTCAACATGGTTTTGTGCAAGGGAAATCATTTTTTACCAATTTATTGGAGTTCTTTGAAGGAGTAACTTGCACAGTAGATGTACTATACTTAGGTTTCCAGAAAGCATTTGATAATGTGCAAAGGTTATAGTAGAAAATAAAAGCTTATGGTGTAGGGGGTAACATATTAGCATGGATAGGAGATTGGCTGCCTGGAAGAAAACAGAGAGTATGCATAAATGGGTCATTTTCTGATTGGCAGGATGTAACAAGTGTAGTCCCACAGTGGTCTGTGTTGGGGCCTCAACTTTTTATAACTGATATGAGGACAACAAAGGCATGGTAGTTAAACTTGTAGATGACACAAAAATAGGTAGGAAAGAATGTTGTGAAGAGGACGTATAGATAGATTGAGAGAGTGGCATAAAATCTGGCAGGTGGTGATACAATGTGGGAAACTGAAGTTGTACACTTTGGCAGGAGGCATAAAAAAGCAAGGTATTTCTTTAATGGAGACCGACTGCAGGATTCCAAGGTGCAGAGGGATCTAGGTGTTCTTGTGCGTGAATCACAAAAAGTTACTATGCAGGTACGGTGATTAACTAAAAAGGCTAATGGAATGCTATCCTTCACTGCAAGTAGGATTGAACATAAAAGTAAGGATGTTATCATTCAGTTACACAGGGCATTGGTGAGGCTGCACCTTGAGTATTGTGAACAGTTTTGGTCTCCTTATTTAACAAAGGATGTTAATGTATTACAGGTGGTTCAGAGGAGGTTTGCTAGATTGACACCTGGAATGAGTGTCTTGTCTTATAAGCAAAGGCTGGACAGACTGGGCTTGTTTCCACTAGAGTTTAGAAGAATGAGGGGTGACTTGATTGAAATATACAAGATCCTGAACGGCCTTGACAAGGTGGATGCGGATAGGATGTTTCCTCATGTGGGTGAGTCCAGAACTAGGGGGCACGGTTTTAAAATTAGGGGTCGCCCTTTTAGGACAGAGGTGAAGAGAATTTATTTTTTCTCTTGAGGGTTTGTGCAGCTTTGGAAATCTCTACCTCAGAAGGCACTGGGTTCAGGGTCATTAAATATCTGTAAGATGGAGGTTCTTGTTAGGCAAGGGAATCAAAGGTTATCAGGGTAGATGGGAATGAGCAACTCCAAAAAACAAACGATCAGCTATGATCTTATTGAATGGTGGAGCAGACTTGATGGGCCAAATGCTTTACTCCTACTCCTATTTTGTATGTCACATAAAACCCTGAATGTCTACTGAAGTCCATTCTTACTTGTCCAACCTTCAGGCTTGACATAATGGTTGTCTTGATGGTTTAGCTGTAAAACACCTAATACTATAAAGGGAACATGATGACCTAGGCTATGTAAGTAGTGAAGTGATGTTGTGTGTGTGCTTCCATTGTTCTGACAAATACTTGATGCTCGCCCCTGTAGGAAATATGTCTGATACAGTTTCTGTATGCATTATTCTGCTGAATCTCTCCTTTTCATGCACATTCTCTGTCTCTGGTGCTGTGTCCATGATTTAGACAAGAATTCTGTGCCTGGCCCTCTCCAGCAATTTGTGTGTCAGAGGAACAGTGTGCATGTGATATGCATTACATCCATCAGTTTTGCGTGAAGTTAATTTTCTGGTACTGTGTGTGACAAGGAGCAGTATTTGATATTCCATGAAAATGTGTAATTAATCATACATCGTTCAGTGTCTAATGCGGCTAGAAGTAATTCTGCACTTGTCTGAATTTATTACTTATTTGAATGATGGTAACTGCGGGGAAATGGTGGCATGGTGGTAAGGTCACTGGACTAGCAGTCAGGCTAATGTTCTGAAGAGGTCATACAGACTTGAAACGTTAACTTTGTTTCTCTGTCCACAGATGCTGCCAGACCCGCTGTGTTTTTCGAGCAATTTCTGTCTTTATTTATTATTAATTATCTGGGGCCATTGGGTTCAAATCCCACCATGGCAGCCGGCGTGCACAGGACTCATTCGATATTTGTCATCCTTCCTAGTGAATGTGGTTTCTTCGAAATTCATTGTTTTGGAAGTCATTGTTTTTTTTTTCTAAATTG
Organism: Carcharodon carcharias; assembly: GCF_017639515.1. Taxonomy (NCBI): domain Eukaryota; kingdom Metazoa; phylum Chordata; class Chondrichthyes; order Lamniformes; family Lamnidae; genus Carcharodon; species Carcharodon carcharias. Next base: position 1,093,772 of record NW_024470814.1, on the reverse strand, counting down.
TGTTGGTTCTGGGGCATTTGGTTACCTTGGGATTCATTCAGTTTCACTCAGAGGGATTCCTGCTCTATTAATCTGACCCTGGTGGTGTATGTGAGAGCAGACATCACATCTTTCTGTGCGTCATGTATCTCAGGTGCTGTTTTTCTGACCATATCACTTGACACTATTTGCTTGCCTCAGAGTCATAGGGTTATACAACACAGGAACAAGGCCTTGGCCCATTGAGTTTGTGCCAGCCATCAAGAACCTTTCTATTCTAATCCCATTTTCCAGCACTTGGCCCACAGCCCTGTATGTTATGGTGCTTCAAGTGCTCATCTAAATACTTCTTAAATGTAATGAGGGTTCCTGCCTCTCCCACCCACTCAGGCAGTGTGTTCCAGATTCCAGCCACCGTCAGGGTGAAAATATGTTTCCTCAACTCCCCCCTTACCCTCCTGCCCCTTACATAAAATCTATTCCCCCCCCACCCCCCTTCCTGGTTATTGATACCTCCACCTTGTTGTTGAGGGGGTGGGGGGGAGGGGCAGCAGCGGGGGAGGGGAGGGGCAGCAGCGGGGGAGGGGGAGGGGAGGGGCAGCAGCGGGGGAGGGGAGGGGGGGGCAGCAGCGGGGGAGGGGAGGGGAGGGGCAGCAGGCGGGGGGGGCAGCGGGGGTGGGGAGGGGCAGCAGCGGGGGAGGGGAGGGGCAGCAGCGGGGGCGGGGCAGCAGCGGGGGAGAGGAGGGGAGGGGCAGCAGCGGGGGGAGGGGAGGGGCAGCAGCGGGGGAGGAGGAGGGGCAGCAGCGGGGGAGGGGGAGAGGAGGGGAGGGGCAGCAGCGGGGGAGGAGGAGAGGAGGGGAGGGGCAGCAGCGGGGGAGGGGAGGGGCAGCAGCGGGGGAGGGGGAGAGGAGGGGAGGGGCAGCAGCGGGGGAGGGGAGGGGCAGCAGCGGGGGAGGGGGAGAGGAGGGGAGGGGCAGCAGCGGGGGCGGGGAGGGGCAGCAGCGGGGGAGAGGAGGGGAGGGGCAGCAGCGGGGGAGGGGAGGGGCAGCAGCGGGGGAGGGGGAGAGGAGGGGAGGGGCAGCAGCGGGGGAGGGGAGGGGAGGGGGCAGCAGCGGGGGAGGGGAGGGGAGGGGCAGCAGCGGGGGAGGAGGAGGGGCAGCAGCGGGGGAGGAGGAGGGGCAGCAGCGGGGGAGGGGGAGAGGAGGGGAGGGGCAGCAGCGGGGGAGGAGGAGGGGCAGCAGGGGAGGGGAGGAAGGAGGAGGGGCAGCAGGGGAGGGGAGGAAGGAGGAGGGGCAGCAGGGGAGGGGAGGAAGGAGGAGGGGCAGCAGGGGAGGGGAGGAAGGAGGAGGGGACGGGCGGACAGCAGCGGGCGGGCAAAATCTATCGATCCCCAACTTAAACAGTTTGAGCAAAGGTGCTGGTTCTCTGGGGAAATGTGACTTCCTCCCCCTCCCCTCCCCTCCCTACCTCTCCATTCCCCTTCCACATTCCTCCTGCTCCCCCTCCCCCTCACCTCTCCATCCACCTCCCCCTCTCCCCCTCTCCTTCCCCACTCCCCGTCCCCCTCCCCCACCCCTTCCCCCTCCATCCCACTTCCACTTCCCTCCCCCTCCCCTTCCCCCTCCACCTCCCCTTCCCCCTCCGCTCCCCCTCCCCTCCCACCTCCACCCCCGCCTCCCCCCTCCCTTCCACTTCCCTCTCCCCTCACCCTCCCCTTCCCCCATCCCTTTCCCCCCTCCCCTCACCCTCCACTTCCCCCTCCCCCTCCCCTTCCCCCTCCACCTCCCCTTCCCCCTCCGCTCCCCCTCCCCTCCCACCTCCACCCCCGCCTCCCCCCTCCCTTCCACTTCCCTCTCCCCTCACCCTCCCCTTCCCCCATCCCTTTCCCCCCTCCCCTCACCCTCCACTTCCCCCTCCCCCTCCCCTCCCCCCTCCCCCCTCCCCTTCCCCTCTCCCCTCCTCTTCCCCCTCCTCCTCCACTTCCCCCATCCCCTTCCCCCTCCCCCTTCCCCTCCCCTACCCCCTACCCCCCTCCCCCACTACTTCCCCCTACCCCTCCACTCCCCCCTCCACTTCCCCCCTCCCCCTCACCCTGTCCCCTTCACCCCCTCCGTTTCCCCCTGCCCCCCTTTCCCCTTCCCCCTCCCTTTCCCCTTCCCCCTCCTCCCCCTCCCCTTCTCCCTCCTCCCCTTCCCCCCTCCCCCTTCCCACTCCTACCCTTCCTCCACCATCCTCCTCCCCTTCCCCCACCATCTTCCTCCCCCTCCCCCTCTCCCGCCATCTTCCCTCCCCTCCATATTCCCCTCCCGCTATCGTCATTCAGCCCATCATGCCTGCACAGGTTCTGCGAAGGAGCAATTCATTTAGCCCCATTATCCTGCCTTCTCTCTGTAACCCTGCACAATCCACCTCTTCAGATAACAGTCCAGTTCCTTTTTTGAACCTGTCATGAAGCTATTAATTTATATGACATTATTGGAAAATATTTTCTTTTAAAGTAGAGGTTTAGTTTGTGGGTGTGCCTTATTTGGATTAAAGCCAGCTAGTCTGGGTGCTTTGATGTGTACTAGCTTTGCGAAGTAAGAGAGATAGAGTGCATTTGCAGTTTTTGAATAAAGCATTCGAGAAGTGGAGTGAAAATTGACACCTATCCCCCACCCCCTCCCTTTCCCCTCCCCCTGCCTTCCTCCTCCAACCCCCTCCCTCCCTGTCCCTCCCCCTCCCCTTCACCTTCCCCCTCACACCATTCCCCTCCTCACCCCCCTCTGCCCCTTCCCCTCCTCACACCCCTCTGCCCCTTCCCCTCCTCACCCCACTCACCCCCTTCTGGCCCTCCCCTCACCCTCTCAGCCCATCCCCTCACCCCAACCCTCACCCCCTCCACTCAACCTCCTCAGGCCCTTCCCCTCATCACTCCTCTCTGCCCCAACCCTCACCCCAGTCAGGGGGAGGGCAGGGGGAAGGGGAAGGGGAGAAGGAGAGGGGAGGGGGGAAGGGAAGGTGGGATGGGGGGAAGGGGAGGGGGTAAGGGTGGAGGGGGAGGGGGAGGGAGAGGGAAGTGAAAGGGGGATGGAGAGGGGGAAGGGGGAAAGGGAGGGATGGGGAAGTGGAAGGGGGATGGAGAGAGGGAGGGAGATGGCGGGGAAGGTGGTGAGCAGGGGAAGGTGGGAAGGGGAGGAGGGGAAGGAGAGGGAAGGGAATGGGGTGAGGAGGGGCAGAGGGGGGGTGAGGAGTGGAAGGGTCTGAGTGGGAGGAGGGGAAGAGCACAGCAGAGAAGAGAACAGTTGACATTTCGAGTCCTCATGATGTTCTGTTGAAGGGTCATGAGGACTCGAATTGTCAACTGTGATTTCTCCACCGATGCTGCCAGACCTGCTGAGTTTTTCCAGATAATTCTGTTTCTGTTTTTGTTAAAGCCAGCTAGTCTGGGTGCTTTGATGTGTATTAGTTTTGAGATGTAAGAAAGATACAGCACATTTGTACTTTTTGAATAAAGCATTCTAGAAGTGCTGTGAAAACTGACATATCTACCAGATACCAAGAAATATGTTTATATTACTAATAACATTGATACCATGAAAAGGGTTTTATTGTTAGAGAGGTTTAGTTCAGACATTGGTGATACAATGATAATTTACATTCGATGAGTCATGATAACCTCAGCTGTTGTGTGTCGAGTGAAAGCAATGTGAGATCAACAGCAGCTGTAAGCCTCCAACTATCTCCACAGGAACCAAAGTGAAAAGAACCTCATGAATTTATTGATGTGAAGATGCTATGGATTGTCTTTGGGTTCCTGTTGCCTAAATGGTGATTAGATTTTGGGAATTTTTCAAAATTTATGATAGTAATTTGTAGCCATATACATATATATTAATATAGTTTAGTGTAAAACCTTTAGAACTGGTGGTCTGATTGTTTAATTTAAAGTTGCATCTCAAGCACAACACTTAAAATATAGGTTATGACATATATAACAAATATAGGTTATTTTATGAGTACATTAAGAGTAAGAGGATAACTAAGAAAAGAGTAGGGCCCATTAAGGATCCTGGTGGTAATTTGTGCATGGAGCAGGAAGACATAGGTAGGGTTCTAAATGAATACTTTGTGTCGGTGTTCGCAAGTGAGAGGAAAGGCGTGGGTATGTAAATCAGGCAGAAGGTCTTTGATAGATTTAAATAAATTAGCATAGAAAGGGAAGAGGTTCTAAGTGGTCTGACAGGCTTAAAAGTAGACAAATCTCCAGGCCTGGATGAAATGATTCCCACGCTATTCAGTGAGGCAAGGGAGTAGATAGCTGGTGTTTTGGCAATAATTGTCAATACATCTCTGACCACAGTAGAGGTGCCAGAGGACTGGAGGACATCCAATGTGGTACCGTTATTCAAGAAGGGAGGAAGGGATAAACCGGGGAACTGCAGGCCAGTCAGACTAACCATAGTGGTGGGGAAGCTATTGGAAGCAATTCTGAGGGACAGAATTAATCTACACTTGGAGAGGCAGGGATTAATCAAGGACAGTCAGCATGGTTTTGTTAAGGGGATATAATGTCTGACCAATTTGATTGAGCTTTTTAAAGAGGTGACCAGGTGTGTCGATGAGGTCACTGCATTTGATGTAGTCTACTTGCACTTCAGCAGGGCTTTTGATAAGGACCCACAAGGGAGACTGACAATGAAGGAAAGAGCCCATGGGATCTAAGGCCATTTGGCAAATTGGGATCCAAAATTGGCTGAGTGGCATGAAACAGAGGGTGATGGTCGAGGGGTATTTTTGTGACTGGATGCATGTGTCCAGTAGGGTTCCACAGGGATCGTATTGGGTCCCTTGTTGTTTGTGGCTTATATAAATGATTTAGACTTGAATGTAGGAGGGTTGATCAGTAAGTTTGCGAATGACACGAAAATTGGTGGTGTGGTAAATAGTGAGGAGGATAGCCTTAGATTACAGGAGGATACAGATGGGCTGGTGAGATGGGCTGATCAATGGTAAATGGAACTTAATTTTGATAAATGTGAGGTGTTGCTCTTGAGCAGGATGAACAAGGCACAGGAATACACAATCAATGGTAGGGCCCTAGGTAGTGGGACAGGTTGATAAGATGGTTAAGAAGGCATATGGGATACGTGCCTTTATTAGCCGAGGCATAGAATATAAGAGCAGGCAGGTTATGCTGGAATTGTTTAAAATGCTGGTTAGGCCACAGCTAGAGTACTGCATGCAGTTCTGGAATCTGCATTATAGGAAGGATGTGATTGCATTGGAGAGAGTGCAGAGGAGATTTACCAGGATGTTGCCTGGGCTGGAAAATTTTAGTTATGAGGAGAGATTGGATAGACTGGGGTTATCTTCCCTGGAGCAGAGGAGATTGAGGGGGGACATGATTGAGATGTATAAAATTATGAGGGGCATAGATAGGGTAGACAGGAAGTAACCTTTTCCCTTGGTGAAGGGATCAAAAACCAGGGGGGGAATAGATTTAAGGTAAAGAGCAGGAGGTTTAGAGGGGATGTGAGGGAGAATTTTTTCACCCAGAGGGTGGTGGGAACCTGGAACTCACTGCCTGAAAGGGCGATAGAGGCAGAAACCCTCACAACATTTATGAAGTATTTGGATGTGCACTTGCAATGCCATGGGCCTAGTGCTGGAAAATGGGATTAGAATAGTTAGGTACTTGTTTGTTTGGTGCAGACTTGATGGGCCGAAGGGCCTTTTTCTGTGCTGTAGACCTCTATGACTCTATGACAGTTGCTTAAAGTTTCCCTCTGGAATTTTTAAGTAACTCAGCTATACCAACTGCATCGGTCACAACTGCTTTGATCGAAATTGTGTCCACCACAGTATCAGGCAGTGCATTCCAAACCCTAACTACTTGCTGCATGAAAAAAGGGTCTCCTTTTCCTCTTACAGTTTTTGCTCATTTTACTAATTGCTTTAAATATCTGTCTGCTCATTCTCGACCCTTTCAAGAGTGGAAAGGGTTGCTCCCCATCTATATTGTCCAGATTCCACATGGTTTTGAACACCTCAATCAAATCGCCTCTCAGTCTTCTTTTCTCCAAGGAAAACAGTTTGGAAAAGATAGGACCATCTTCCTAACTGAAGCTTGCACCATTCTCACATCCTTCTAAAAGTTTGGTGACCTGAACTGGATGCACTACCCCGACTGATGCCAAACTAGTGTAACGTGCAAGTTCAGCATAATCACTTTGTGCTTGGACACTACACCACCATTAATAAAGCCCAGATTCTTGTATGATTTACCTTCACTGACAAGCACGTATACCCATGTTCCTCTTGCACTCCTTCACCTCCGCTAGTGGTGTACCTCCTATTGTATACTGTCTCCTTATATGTTCTGTCAAATTGGATCACCTCAGTTCTGTGCATTGAACTTCCATTTGCCACCTGTCCACCAACTTGTCTATGTCCACGTGAAGCACTACAGTACCCTCTTCACAGTGCTTCCAAACTTCGTATCATCCTCAATTTTTGATATTTTGCCCTATACACTAAGGTCAAGAGACCCAACACTCCAGGGGAGCTCCACGACAATCTTCCCACCAGCCAACAAAGACATCTCCTTGTGGTTACTGTTCCTTCTATTCCATGAGCCATAACTTTGCTCACGAGCCTGTTGTGCGCACATGCACATCACATTAACAGCCCAGCTCTATTTTTCTTTTCGTTCATGAGGTGTGGGTTGCAAGGCGACCGTTTATTGGTTACGGAGATTTACCAGGATGTTACCTGGGCTGGATCATTTTAGCTATGAGGAGAGATTGGACAGACTGGGGTTATTTTCCCTGGAGCAGAGGAGATTGAGGCAAGGGGAGATGGGGGGCATGATTAAAACGTATAGAATTATGAGCGGCATAGATAGGAAGGAACATTTCCCCTTGGTGGAGGGATCAATAACCATAAGTAGATTTAAGGTAAGGAGCAGGAGGTTTAGAGGGGGCGTGAGGGAGAATTTTTTTCACCCAGAGGGTTAACCCTAACCCGAACGCGGGCGACCATTTATTGGGAATTTTCCGAGGACATTTACGAGTCATTAAGTCAACAGCGTCGTTGTGGGTGGGTCTGGAGTCACGTGTAGACCAGTGAGGGTGGCTGTTCTGCACGTCCGCGGCGGGATTCGAACCCGCGTCAGTAGAGCATTACACCGGGGAAGGGTCACCGCCAAGTCAATACCGCTGTGCCATCGCCTACCCCACACCATATAGGACATCGAGTCGCAAGCTGACGTTCGCCGTATACGTTTATCGGTTTCTATGAAATCGTCTGCTATCGGTGGCCGTAAGACTAAATTCTCCGCATTCCGTAACCAAAATTCTACATAGGATCGTAAAAAAAAAATATATATATATATACATAAGGTTTACCACACAGGAAGAGACCATCGTGCTTACGCCTGGCTGTAAAAAGAACGAGAGACCCAGCTCAATCCCACTTGGTCGCCTCGGGTTATGGGACTTGCTAAATGAATTGAGCGTGTCTGGCTCTCGATCTTCGGGAGCGTTGTTACATCACAGATGATAGATCGATGCTTCTCCTCGTCGATGCCAAATTGGGGGGGGTGGGGGAAGCAGATTTTTTTTTGTTAAAACTGCCAAAAGTTGGCACAGGAGCCGGTTGGGCAGGTCATTACCGTGTTGTTACGGAAGATGTACACGTAACGGAGGAGATTGCTCCTTAAAATGTGTGTTTATTTTGGAAACAGAGGGAAGCGGCGGGAGTATACGAACTGGCGTAGGTAAAGCGAAAATGGTTGAGCTAACTGAAATGGATTTAGGGGGATATTAACTTACAAGACACAATGATCGCAGCAAACAGTAAAACTGCATTATCCAGAAGGTCTATGGGCTGGAAACGAGGTCGTACATTAACATATAAAGTGTTTAATCAGTCAGCGAACCGACCCTATGTCAAAGTTGTAGCTCTGGTAGAGAAAACGTGGGTGGCTCTTATAAGAGCCGTTTGAGTTTTGGGTCGGTTTCTGATTAGTTCTTTCTTTCATGGCTTTGTAGGTCTCTACTTGGAACTGGTGTACTTTGTCACCGCCTTGGTGCCCTCCGACACGGCGTGCTTGGCCAGCTCCCCGGGCAGCAGCAGGCGCACGGCGGTCTGGATCTCCCGGGAGCTGATGGTCTGCCGCTTGTTGTAGTGGGCCAGGCGGGAAGCCTCGCCCGCGATGCGCTCGAAGATGTCGTTGACGAACGAGTTCATGATGCTCATGGCCCGGGAGGAGATGCCGGTGTCCGGGTGGACCTGCTTCATCACCTTGTAGATGTAGATGGAGTAACTCTCCTTCCTGGCCTTCTTCCTCTTCTTGCCGCTCTTGGGCGGCGTCTTTTTGATGACTTTCTTGGCTCCCTTCTTGGGAGCTCCTGCCTTTTTATCGTCAACCATGGTCAAGTTCAACTTCGGGACCGGAACATGGCGAAATGACCGCGGAGGGCTCCTTTTATAGGCAATCTCTGAGGCCTATGCTAATGAAGGATGGGTGAAGACCATGTGTCCGATTGGCTGAATGAGGATGATGTCAATTTCGGATGATGTCAGTTTCTCTCACTACTACATTCTGATTGGTTATACTAGACATCCAATCATTGAGAGCTCTTTGAACAGCCGGAAACTGTCGCCCACTCCTCTGCTTGTTCTGACGCCAAACTTTCCTCATCTCATCGGAACTTGCCTCCCCACATATTCCGCCTGGCATGATGAACGTTTCAAGTGTTTACTATTTTCGTATTCCTGGCGCCTGCTGCCACTTTGAGAACTGCAGCTTTGTAACCACTTCTTGATTCAGAGAGTCATAGTGTTATGCAGCGCAGGAGCAGGCCCTTCGGCCCATCGTGTTCGTACCGGCCACCAAGCACTTGGCCCGAACCCTGGAATGCAGTGGCGTTTCAAGTGCTCATCTAGATATTTCTTAATTGTTGTGAGGGTTGCTGCCTCTACCAACATTTCAGGCCGTGTGTTCCAGATCCCAACCTCCTTCTCGGCTGTTGTTCTGTGAGAGTTAAGGTCCACCACCAACACAGCCAGCGTGTTCCAGATTCCAATCACACTGTGGGTGATTATTTTTCCCTCAAATCCCCTCTAAACTTCCTGCCCCTTACCTTAAATCTAAGCCTCTTTGCTATTAACACCTCTGCTAAGGAGAAATGTTTCTGTCCTATCTACGCCCATCATAATCTGTATAATTCGATCAGGGCCCCCTCGGCCTTCTCTGCTCTAAGGAAAACAGCCCCGGCCTATCCAGTCTCTCTTCTTAGTTGAAACGTTCCAGCCCAGGCAACATCCTGGTGAATCTCCTCTGCACCCTCTCTGGTGCAATCAAATCCTTCCTATAATGTGGCGACCAGAACTGTGCACACTTCTCCAGATGTGGCCTGACTAGCATTTTATACAGATAGATTCAGTTACTATACATTTTCTCCTTTCACTATAAGGTCTGTCCCTCTCTACTTCCCTTCAAGAGTCCAAAGCCGTTCAGAAAAAAAGGGCAGGACCATTATTATGATACAGCAGTTGGAAAAGCTGAGTTATTTTAAAAGCCCTAGAGGGAAACATTAAGCAACTGTCATAACCTATATTTTTTTAACTGCTATGTTTGGAACACACCTCTAAATTCAGGAATCAGACTACCAGTTCGTGAGGTTTTATATCAAAATACATGAGACATTTATTAATTTACACAAGTTAAATATATACACAGAGCTACAAAAAATCCTACTATAACTTTTAACAGATTCCCGAACTAATCTCCATTAAAACAACAGCAACCCATAGATTATAAGCAGACACCAGATAAAGCATTTTCACCTTAGAAATTTAAAATGAGGTTCCTTTCACTTTGGTTCCTTTGCGGGCAGTGGTTGGCTTACAGGCGTTGATGTTATATGCCTCTGCCCTGCACACGCAGAACTATGTTATACCTAGCCCACCTCATTGAATGTAAATTCTCATTGTATCACCAGCCCCACTGAACTCCACCTTTTCCAACATTAAAATCCCTTTCATAGTTCCAATTTTATTTGTAATATAAACTTTGCTTGGTCTCTGCTAGCTAGGTGCCAGATTTCACACTCCTTCTTGAATGGTCTATTCAACAAAATGCAAATGCATAGAATACATCAAAGCAACCAGACTATCTGACTTTAATCCAATTAAGACACACCCACAGACTAACCTCAATAATTCATGTATATTTGTGTGTAATTCATGTATATATATTATTAAAGACAACCAGGCACGTCTAAGTGTGAGAAAATCTCCACCAGCAGTGCTGTGTCCTACGCCCTATTAATAAAGCCTAGGCTACCTTATGCTTCACTAACCCCTCTGTCAACCTCTTTAGCCACCTTCAATGACTCATGCACATCTACACTCAGGTCTTACTGTTCTGGCATCTGCCGTAGAATTCTACCCCCTCTTGTATAATATCTGTATTATTCAAACAAAACCGATCCACCTACACTTCTGTGCACTTCATCAGATTTTTTTTTTGGTGAAGACCCCCGTATCGCCTCACCACCCCTCACAGCCACTTCAGAAAAAGAACAGCCATCCAGTTAGTCCTTAAGAAATCGATGGTGGCTTTCTGAATTAACCCACAATGCAGAAGGATCGAAATATGGTGTCTCGATCGGACGCTTATTTGCAAACGTTAGCTGTTTTTTTTTTAAATGCTACACAAACATAGCACTGAAAATGCATTGGAACTCCGCAGAGCCAAATCACTGGCTAAGTACCCGCCCGGGTTATTAACAGAACACTGAAGGAACGCGGAGTGTATGTCGGTAGCGACACGCAGGCAGCAGTCAGCCCTTTCAAAGACAAAATTGGGGTGGCTCTTAAAAGAGCCTTTGGGTTCTCAGTTTATTGGATAGTCGCTTCACTTGGTCTTGGCGGCTGCAGAGGCTCCGGTTTTCTTGGGCAGCAGTACGGCCTGGATATTAGGCAGCACCCCGCCCTGAGCGATGGTCACCCCTCCCAGCAGCTTGTTCAGCTCCTCGTCGTTGCGGACGGCCAGCTGCAGGTGCCTGGGGATGATGCGGGTCTTCTTGTTGTCCCGGGCCGCGTTGCCGGCCAGCTCGAGGATTTCAGCCGTCAGATATTCCAGCACGGCGGCCAGATAGACCGGGGCTCCGGCACCCACACGCTCAGCGTAGTTACCCTTCCTCAGCAGTCTGTGAACGCGGCCCACCGGGAACTGCAGTCCGGCCCGGGAAGAGCGAGACTTGGCCTTGGCCCGAACTTTTCCGCCGCTCTTACCTCTTCCAGACATCTCAACTCGCTCTGTCCAGCAGTTTTTTACACAATGGGTAAAACCCGCCCACTTTCGCCTCTCTTATAGCCTGGGGAGGAATGGTGGGGCGCTCAATGCCGATTGGTGAACCTTGAGATCGGGTATTCAGTGTGGTTCATTGAGCCAACCAGGTATCCACTGAACGCACCAATCGGGGGGCGCCACGGGTTTTCGGGCGCAAAGCCACCGTGCGAATATAACAGCCCTTTGTTTTGATTTTGAGATGTCCCCCTTTATCTTGTTAAACAAGGACCAGGTCGAATTTGGACTTTTCCAGTGATATGTAATAATTTTTCACAAACGCTTTTAAGACTTGTCCACCTTTGAATTTGAGATGTCCGCCGTTATATCGTTCAACAAGGACCAGGTCGAATTTGGACTTTTCCAGTGATATGTAATAACGTTCACAAAAAAGCTTTTGAGATTTGTCCTCCCTTACTGTTTTATTTCACACTTTATCACGAGTTCCAGATACTCTTTTAGCATAATGGCAGAATCTTTGTTTTGCCCTTGCAAACTCCCCATCCGGTTGGCAGTGAGCCTCATTCGCCACGTTCTGTAACAGGACACATACGATAATGTTAGATAAGAGCAAAGAACTGTGGATGCTGGAAATCCAAAACAAGAACATAAACAGAAAAACCTGGAAAAACTCAGCTGGTCTGGCCGCATCGGCGGAGAAGGGTCACGAGGACTCGAAACGTCAACCGTGCTCTTCTCCACCGATGCTGCCAGACCTGCTGAGTTTTTCCCAGGTATTTCTGTTCCTCTTTCACATACGATAATGCCGCGGGTTCTACTTCGGTGCCTATTCGTGTGAGTGCAAAGCGGGATGCACGTTACAGTTTACAGCAAAGACGGAGGCCATTCGGCCCATCTTGTCCATGCCAACCCGAGAACACCCAGGCGCCCTTTCTAATCCCACCTTCCTGCACCCGGCCCATAGCCCTGCAGCTTACAGCACTTAAGGTGCAGATCCAGGTACTTTTGGAAAAAAAAGGGTTTAGAGTGTCCACCTCTACTATCAACTTGGGCAGCGAATTCCAGACACCCACTACTCTCTGCGTAAAAAAGTTCTTCCTCATGTCACCCCTACACATTCTGCCACTTATCTTGAATCTATGTCCAATGATTCTCGAATTCTCCACCAAGGGAAACAATTTTATCCTGTCCACTCTATCTATTCCCCTCATAATTCTAGTGAGAAAGACCGAATTAACGTTTCAAGTCCGCATGATTTCTTCAAAGCTATAACTTTTGAAAAAAGCTTTTGGAGCCTATTCCTGTTGCTCAATCGATTATGTCCAATCACCGTTGTTATTTGAACCCTCCACGCTGACAAATCGACACCAAAATGAGCATTAGGCAAAATACTGCGGACGCTAGAAATCTGAAACAAAACCAAAAAGAAAATCAAACGCTGGAAAACATCAGGTCGAACAGCATCTGTGGAGAGAAAGACCGAGTTAACGTTTCGAGTCTTCTTCAGAGCTTTATTTTGTTTTGACTTTTTGGAGTTGGGGGGTTCAAACAGCAGCTGGGATTGGAGATAATCGATTAAGGCGCAAGCTTGAGTGACAGGAACAAGCGATGCGTTTGCGATAATCGAGCATCTCCTGTCCAAATAAGGAGATGGTCCGAATATGAACGCCTCTGAGATCAAAGTGCGTAGAGTCAGTGCCAAGTAGTGAATTATCAACAAGACAAAGTCCGAATGGGCGATATGACCCTCAAACTTTGGAATCGAAACGGGTAATTACGGTAGTTAAGATACACCGAGGCGCATTGCATGGGAACCAAAACAATTCAACTGCAAGCGATGGTTTAGCTTTCTCGCAGAAGCTGTGGGTGGCTCTGAAAAGAGCCTTTGGGTGTTATTTCCACTGGGGCGGAGTTTCACTTGGAGCTGGTGTACTTTGTCACCGCCTTGGTGCCCTCCGACACGGCGTGCTTGGCCAGTTCCCCGGGCAGCAGCAGGCGCACGGCGGTCTGGATCTCCCGGGAGCTGATGGTCTGCCGCTTGTTGTAGTGGGCCAGGCGGGAAGCCTCGCCGGCGATGCGCTCGAAGATGTCATTGACGAACGAGTTCATGATGCTCATGGCCTTGGAGGAGATGCCGGTGTCCGGGTGGACCTGCTTCATCACCTTGTAGATGTAGATGGAGTAGCTCTCCTTCCTGGACCTCTTCCTCTTCTTGCCGCTCTTCGGCGGTGGCTTTTTCTGAGCTTTCTTGGCGCCTTTCTTGGAAACTGATGATTTCTTTTCGTCCCCCATTCCTAATCTCGCTTTCAGAAACGCAACAACTCCAATACACGCACCGCCTTCGCCTTTTATAGGCTGACCTCTTGCCCTATGCTAATAAGGGATGGCTGGAGGCATTGTGCTTTCTGATTGGCTCCTTTAACAGTGATGTCAACTGTTGATGTCCTGTGGCTTTCTGATTGGCGACTTTAGATACCCAATCGCATTTTCCGTTCCTCCCAGCCACATCAGTGTGAGCAGTCACAACACGACAATGGTGAGGGGGCAGGAATAGGTCACTCCAGCCTGTTCCACCGTTCATCAAGGTCACGGATGATCTGATCGTCCTTTTACACATTTTAAGAATAAAGTAGATTTTTGCCGGAAGAAAAAAAGCTTCACTTCCCCGGTTACCCATCATAAATTTTCAATATAACAAGAGCAAAGTACTGCGGATGTTGGAAATATGAAACCAGAATAAAAATAGCTGGAAAAAAACTCAGCAGCTGCGGAGAGGGATACAGTTAACGTTTGGAGTCCGTATGACTCTTCATCAGAACTAAGGAAGCATAGAAATGAGGTGAAATATAAGTTGGTTGAGGGGGTTGGGACAGGTAGAGCTGGATAGAGGACCAGTGAGAGGTGGAGCCAAAGAAGAGATTGCCAAAGATGTCGTAGACAAAAGGACAAATGGGTGATGACGGTGGTCATTTTAGCTAAGGAATGTGCCAATGGTGACATTAAGGGTAGAAAGCAGGACGAGCAAGTGACAGATGGTTCTGGTGGGGTGGGGTGGGGTGAAGGGATCGAAATAGGCTAAAAGGTGGAGATGAAACAATGGGTGAAAATACATTTAAAAATAATGGAAATAGGTGGGAAAAGAAAAATATATTTTTTAAAATGATAAATTATTGGAAAAAATGGGGGGGGGGGATCAGAAAGTGGGTGGGGACGGAGGAGAGAGTTCATGATCTATGATTGTTGAACTCAATATTCAGTCCGGAAGGCTGTAAAGTGTCTAGTCGGAAGAAGAGGTGCTGTTCCTCCAGTTTGCGTTGAGCTTCACTGGAACAATGCAGCAGGCCAAGGACGGACATGTGGGCATGAGAGCAGGGTGGAGTGTTAAAATGGCAAGCGACAGGGAGGTCTGGGTCATGCTTGTGGACAGACCAAAGGTGTTCTGCCAAGCGGTCACCCAGCCTGCCTTTGGTCAATACCTTGATGGGGGTGGGACAGGTAGAGCTGGATAGAGGGCCGGTGATAGGTGGAGGCAAAGAAGAGATTGCCAAAGTCGTCATACCTTTCAATACCTTGTCGATCAAACATCCAGGTAACTCAGCCTTCAATGTAGTCAGTGACCCACCGTTCACAGATCTCTGGGGAAAGGAATTCCGCAGACCAATGACCCTCAGAGAAAGAAAAAACACTATCCACCTCCATCTTAGGTGAGCAATACCTAATTTCTAAACCCTGTCCCCGAGTATTTCAACCCCAACAAGGTGATCGAAGGAGCTTTGAAGAAGAATCATATAGATTCGAAATGTTAACACTGATTCTCTCTCCACAGATGCTGTCACACCTGCTGAGTTTTTCTAGCACTTTTTGTTTCTGTTAAGGTGCATCTATAACGAGACATCCATTCTAATTGCTCACCTCAACCCATTGACTTTTTGACTCCTGCCGCTGTGCTGAATTCAATTTTTCTGATATGAACATTTCACTTCATAAATACTGTTGATACATTGTGTTATTATGTATTCTTTCATGGGATGCTGGTGTTGCTTGAAAGCTCTTGAGCTGAGTGGCCTGATAGGCCATTTTAGGGGGCAATTAAGGGCCAACCATATTGCTGTGGGCCTGAAGCCACATGTAGGCATGACCCAGCTAGGATGGCAGATTTCCTTCCCTAAAATTAGTTCTGAACCCTGTGTTTTATTTTTAATGACAATCAAGGAATGTGTCAAGGCCTTAGCTAGATGTTCATTGAGGACTTATATCAATTGAATTTTAAACTATCTCTTTGTGCCATTGTGGGGTGCGATCCAGTATTCCTAGATTAGCCCAGTGACAATACCACTAGGCCACCATCTCCCACTTCGGACACTTTCCCTTCCCTTTACTTGCACTCCAGACCAGATGTAGCAGTCCAAAACTGTTGGAGAATCTCATGAACTTTTAGCTTTGCATGTGCATGAGGAATAGGTTTGATGAACTCAAAGGACAAATTTTCCCTAATTGACATTGACATCATGGCACTAACAGAAACCAAGTTCAAAAGGAGGTTTGGGAGGGAAACATAATATTCAAGGCTACAAGACATTCAGGAAATATCAGTCAGAGGGAGATAATACAGAAGGGAGGGGAAAAGTATTCATCAAATAATAACACCGGACAGCTCTGATGTCGTTGAGGGGTCTAAATATATCATATTACATTTACGGAACAAAGCAGGAGCTATTCTGAACTGGATTTATATTCTGTGTCATCAAATATTTATCCCCTATCAGCTATGCAAATCAAGTATTCATTTTATCTGCATCAGTAACTGTTATTGAAGCTTTTAATCTATGTCCGTCTGTGGCTATTGATTGAGGCAATTAATTCATAACTTTCAATCTCTGATTTAAGTTTTTTGTTTATCTCTGTTCTGTCCAGTTTGAAAGGAAGCATGTGTTTACAGTGTCCCTGTCAGTCTTCTGTATATTAGTGTGTATTTTAATATGCACCTCATAGTCCCTGCTACATGAGTATGGGTTTTACTCTGTCTCTTTTCTTCTCTTTGATGCCAATGTGGCTTTTCTTCCACCAGTCAGTGCCTGATGTGTGACAATTTGTCTTACGCTGCATTTGCCAGCCTATTTTGAATGAATGAAAGAAAAATACTGTGAATGTTGGAAATCTGAAATAAAAAATGAAAATGCTGGAAATAATAGTCTGGAGGCATCTGTGGAGAGAGGAAAAGAGTTAACATTTCAAATCCATATGACTTCTTCAGAGCTAAAGATGGAGTTAGAAATATGATGGATTTTATTCTGTGTAAGACGGGGGTGGAACAGATGAAGCAAGATAGGTCAGAGATAGATAGGAGCTCAGGAGAGATTGACAAAGATGTCATGGACACAAGACAAAGGGATTTTTAATGGTAATGGTAAGGACTAAAGATGATGTTGATTGTGCTAATAGCATCACAAGGGTGAGCACTCTGAAAGCGCAACATAGAAACAAGTGACAGGTGGCCCTGTGGGGAGAGGTATTGGCAGTGGTGGCGGGGGGGCGCGGGGATCGATGGGGAGAAGTGATTTAAGATTATATGACTTACTAAATAAAAACAAATGAATAAAAATAACAATGGAAGTAAATAAGAATAAAAGTTAAACTTTAACTAGAAAAAAAAAAGTTTATAAAAGGAGTCGAGGTGGAGGACAGAGTTCATGGTCTGAAGTTGTTGAGCTCAATGCTAAGTCCGGAAGGCTGTAAAGTGCCTAATCAGAAGATGAAGTTTTGTTCCTCCAGTTTGCTTTGGGCTTCACTGGAACATTGCAGCTGGCCCAGGATAACACGCGGGCATCAGACCAGGATGGTGTGTTGAAATGGCGAGCATCAAGAAGGCCTGGGTCATGCTTGCAGACTGAGCAAAGATGTTCCACAAAGTGATCACCCAGTCTGCGTTTAGTCTCCTCAATGTAGAGGAGACTACATTGGAAGCAGCAAATACAGTATACCAGATTGAAGGAGGTGCTCGTGAAGTGTTGCTTCAACTGAAAGCACTGTCACCTGAAACACAGTGAGAAATCCGTCATGTTTCTACTTCCCTTTAGCTCTGAAGTAGATCCATATGGACTCAAAACATTAACTTTGTTTCTCTCTCCACAGATACTGCCAGACCTGCTGATTTTTTCCCCCCAAGCATTTTCTGTTCATATTTTGAATGAATGCCAGATTTGCTTCCAACAATCACTGATGTGTAAACATACGTTTTACTCTTTATCTGCCAGGAAGCAATTGTGTGTTGTATTAGGCACCTGTTGGTTTTGGCATGGAAAGTGTGGGTTTCTTTTTTAAACTCTGCATTTCTCAGTCTATGGTATGGTCTGTTCTTTGTCTGCACTAATTCATGCCCTGTGGATGTTTTTTTTTTAAAACTCTGCACATGTCAATCTTTGGCATAACATGATGGGTATTTTTTCGTACCTTCCAAGTTGCTTATTTTGAGTGTGGTTTTACAAGTTTCTGGTATGTGACTGGGACTTTGGAAATATACCTGTCAGATTTTATAAGTGGGAGTGTATTACACATTGCAGCTGTCAGTTCCTGTTGTGCCAGCGATGGACTTAGCTGTCCCTGTTTATTTCTAGTATGTGTTAATTTTGGAAAGTTGGATGATTGCCAGTGAGTTTTAGTTTTACATTATTTCGTTCTGTAGTATGTGAGTATGGGCTTTAGACAGTATTTCTTGGTTTTATGAGTTATTCTATTTATTTATTCCATTTCTGGATTGTCAATGTACCTTTTACAATGGATTTGTCAGTGTCTGATGTGTTAGCATGCACTTCACCTGTCATTTTCTGTTGAGTGTGGGTTTTAGTTACCCTATCATTTCTGTCATGCCATTGTGGGATATACACTATTCTTATTAATTCCTGGCATGCAATTGTCACATCTAATGTCAGAAAATAGGGACATAAGAAATAGGACTAGGTGTAGGCCATTAGGCCCCTCGATCATGCTCCACCATTCAATAAGATCACAGCTGATCCAATTGTGGCTTTCCCTGCCTGCCTCCCTTGTCTGCATATACCCCATAATGATTGATGCACTGATCTATCATAAATCAGCCTAACATAGCTTTAAATTCAAAGATGCAGCCTCCACTACTCTCTAGGGGAAAGAATTCCAAAATCGAACAGTCCAGTCTGTGAATCAGAATTTTCTCCTGTGCCCGTCAGTTACAGGTATGTCTATTATTCTCTGTTCAAGTTAGTTTCTGGCATGGAAGAAAGGTTTTTCTTCTATATCTTTGAAATTCAGGCAAGTGAATGTGTGGTCATTCTGCATCGGTCAGTTCCTTATATGCTATTTTGTATTTTACTCTTCAATTGTATCTTTCTGATATGAGATTCCTTTTTCCATGTTGTACTCAACAGTTACTGCAACAAAATATATATTTATATGGTATACTTTCATTTTTGCAAATAGTAGGTAGGTTTTACTGTGCATCTCTCAATGTCTGGAATATGGATGTGGCTATGACTCAATACCTGAGCCTGATTTGTGAATGTGTGTTTTATTTCCCCTGCCTGTTCCTGACCTGTGAAAGTCAATTTTCTAATGGATCTCAGTTATTGGTGTGTGACTGTGCACTTTGTGCTTTGCCTGTGTGTATATGATAAATGAGTGTGACATTTGTTTTCCCCGGCACCAGGGTAAAAGACTTAAATATGACCATTGTTTTTTTGTGTGTGATTGTTTATTCATGGTAAATGAATGCAAGATTAAGTCTCACTCTGCCACAAAATTACCACTGCTTCAAGGACAGCTCAAAGCAGGCTTGTAGTGAGTGATGAAACTCCTTACCCCCCAAAGCCTAAACTGCAGCCTGCAACTCAGGAGTGTGGTGAAATGCAGTCCAAAATCTTGACTAAGTTCACCTCCATGGACACTCAAGCCGATCAACAACAGGGTCTTGAAATGTCAACTGTTTCTCTCTCCACACATGCTGTCAGAACTGCTGCACTTTTCCAGCATTTTCTGTCTTTGTTTCAGGTTTCCAGTACCTGCAGTATTTTATTTTTACCAGGCTAAGCATTCAACTGACACACCATTTACCATCTTCAGCATTTATTCCCTTCCTCACACGTGTACCACCTTTGAGATCTAATGCAGCAACTCAAGAAGACTTCAACAGCACCCTCCAAACCCTCAACCTTTTAGACCTAGAAGAACATTAACAATAGGTGCATGGGAGCAAGACAACCTGCAAATGCACCTCCAATTCAAACACCATCCTGACTTGAAAATAGAACACCATGTCTTCATTGTCACTGGGGCAAAAATCCTTAAACTCCCCAACTAATTTGGTAAGATTAGTTGGTGACAGTAAGGTGAAAGAAGATGCTCCACAACCACTTTGAAAATGACAATTGAGAGGGACAAATGTGTTGACCTTTTAGTTCTGATCACATTCAAAGAGCAAGCATAACAGCATGAGTAAATTAAATTTATTCAGTATTTGTTTATCACTGGATCAGTATGTGAGCATGTAAGTCTTTCTATATTTATCAGTCACTGAAAGTGAATGATTGTGGGATTCATTATGTATTCACTATTCTCTACTTCAACACATGAGGTTCTGACCAATTCATTTTATTGTCTGTGCCTGTTATTTTCTGGCAATGAACGAGGGCCGGGGGAAAATTCTATATCTGACTGACTCTGATAACAATGGGATTCATGCTGTATATTCTCATTCCTTGAGCTATACATGAGTGTGATTTTTTCTGCATATGTCACTCTCCTTTGTTCCTGTGGGTGGTTGTGGAATTAATTCCCTATTTGTTCATCTGGTACTGTATGCAAGTGCAGGATATGAGTGTTGTTATCAATCTAGACTTCCCAGTCTCTGCCCTGTGTGTGTGTTACTCAATCTGTATCTCTCCATCTCTAGTAATTATTAGATTAGGTATGTAACTGTCATCCATTGGTTGTGTATAGTTTTGGCCTTAATCCTGCATCTGTTTGTCTCTGGTTTGTAATGTAAATGCGGGCATCAGGCTATGCATGACAGTGTGGCCTATTTTCTCTTTCTGCCATTCTCTGGTACTGAATGCGATAGACAAGTTATTTCTGTACTTGTCAGCCTTATGTGCTTTCATTTTTTAAAAAAAATCTCTTTCTATGGTACAGTGTGTGAGCATGAGATATATTATGAAAGAGCTTTCATTTAAAAAAAAAATGCCTTTCTATGGTAGTGTGATCATGAGATGTATTATGTATTTATCAGTCTATGGAACTGAGTGTGATTTTGCAACATATTCCATATGTCAGTGTTTAGAATTACATGTGAATGTGGAGCTCATTGTGAACCTGCCAGTGTCTGGAAATGAGTGAGAGTTTGACTTTAGTTCTGCAATCATCAGTCTTTGCCTCAATATATGCATGCCTGATTCATCTTGTATGTATCAGTGATAAAAACAAAAAAACTGCGGATGCTGGAAATCCAAAACAAAAACAGAATTACCTGGAAAAACTCAGCAGGTCTGGCAGCATCGGTGGAGAAGAAAATAGTTGACGTTTCGAGATGTATGTATCAGTGTCTGGTACTGTATGTGAATGTTGTTTTCCTTCTGTATGTCAGTTACAGTACTTTATATGAGTGAAGGATTAACTCCATAGAGTTACTCTGCCATGCTCTGATAACACATGAGTGGGGGGATTCATTGGGAATCAATATTACTCCTAGAACAAAGAACAAAGAAAAGTACAGAGAGGAAAAGACCCTTCGGCCCTCCAAGCCTGCGCCGATCATATTGCCTGTCATCTAAAACATTTTGCACTTCCGGGGTCCGTATCCCTCTATTCCCATCCTATTCATGTATTTGTCAAGCTGCCTCTTAAACACCACTATCGTACCTGCTTCCACCACCTCCTCTGGCAGCAAATTCCAGACACTCACTACCCTCTGCGTAAAAAAACTTGCTCCACACATCTCCTCTATAGTTTTCTCCTCTCACCTTAAATCTATGTCCCCTAGTCATTGACTCTTCCATCCTGGGAAAAAGCTTCTGACTATCTACTCTGTCCATGCCACTTATAATTTTGTAAACTTCTATCAAGTCGCCCCTCAATCTCCGTCGCTCTAGTGGGAACAATCCAAGTTTCTCCAACCTCTCCTCATAGCTAACAACCTCCAGACCAGGCAGCATCCTGGTAAACCTCCTCTGCACCCTCTCCAATGCCTCCCTATCCTTCTGGTAATGTGGCGACCAGAATTGCACACAATATTCCAAGTGTGGCCTAACCAAGGTTCTATACAGCTGCAGCATGACTTCCCAGCTTTTATACTCAATACCCCCTGCCAATGAAGGCAAGCATGTCATATGCCTTCCTGACTGCCTTATCCACCTGTGTTGCCACTTTCAGTGACCTGTGGATCTGTACACCCAGATCCCTCTGCCTGTCAATGCGCTTAAGGGTTCTGCCATTTACTGTATAATTCCTGCCTGTATTAGACCTTCCAAAATGCATTACCTCCCATTTGTACGGATTAAACTCCATCTGCCATTTCTCCGCCCAAGTCTCCAACCGATCTATATCCCGTTGTATCCTTTGACAATCCTCTTCACTATCTGCAACTCCTCCAACCTTAGTGCCATCTGCAGACTTACTAATTAGCCTAGTTACATTTTCCTCCTCCTGTGAAATAAGAATGTTTGTGTTTCATTCTGTTTGCTTTCAGTTTCCTCTGATGTGTTGCATTAAACCTGCATCGGTCAGTATCTTGTGCTGGATGTGAATGTTATTCTTTCTCTCTCAGGTACTCTAAGTGAGTGTGGACGTTATCATGCCTTTGTCAATCTCTGGCACTGTATACAACTTAAGCTACAATCTGCATCTTTCAGCCATTGGTAATGTGGATGTATCTAGCTCTTGAGTGTATGAGGTGGGATGAAAATGGAAACAACTCCCACCAGTGTTTGACTCTTTCACTGAAAGATTGAACTCCCATCTTGGAGTCTATATGTGGCCCTATAACTCTATTTTGTGTTTTGGCTGGGGACCTCATGTATCTCTGTGCGTTGTGTGCAATACTGTACCTACTGTGCGTTGGACCAATCTTGCTGTTCTTTTTCCTCATTTCGAGGAATCATCTGCTTGCCTCAATTATGTCCGTGCACAAGGAAAACTAAACTCCAATTCCTGAAGAATCGGTGGGCTAGAAGATACAAAAATAATCAAACGAACAGTGATTTTTGCAAGGCTTGATTTCTAGTTGCAGCTCCCTTCAAACGAACCATTCAACCGAAGCAGGCAGGCACTGTTTAAAAAACAACTATGACTTTCACACTGCTCACCCGGTGCCTGCAAATGGTCTTCTTTGTGCAACTGGAAACATGGTGAGGTTGCTGCTGTTTTGCCCTCACCATTTTCTCTGACCAATAACGAGGGAGACCAGGACGAAGCTGGGCACGTTCACTCGCTGTAGCACGGCTCGAGAATTGCACTGTCCTCGTCCACCTCCGTATCTTCCTCTTCCTCCTCTATTCCCTCCTCATTTATTCTGTCCTCCTACTACTCTATTCCCTCCCCCTCTTCACTCCTCAGTCCCCTCTTCACTCCTCAACCCCCCTCTTCACTCCTACCCCTCCTCTCTCCTACCCCTCCCCTCTTCACTCCTACCCCTCCCCCTCTTCACTCCTACCCCTCCCCCTCTTCACTCCTACCCCTCCCCTCTTCACTCCTACCCCTCCCCCTCTTCACTCCTACCCCTCCCCCTCTTCACTCCAACCTCTCCCCCTCTTCACTCCAACCCCTCCCCCTCTTCACTCCAACCCCTCCCCCTCTTCACTCCAACCCCTCCCCCTCTTCACTCCAACCCCTCCCCCTCTTCACTCCAACCCCTCCCCCTCTTCACTCCAACCCCTCCCCCTCTTCACTCCAACCCCTCCCCCTCTCCTCATCCTGCCCCTCCCGCTCCCCGTTCTCTCCTCCTCCCCCCTTCTCTCCTCTCCTCCTACCCCCTTCTTCCCTCCTCTCTCCTCCACCCCCTCTTCTCTCATCCTCAACCCCTCTTCTCCTCCCATCTTCTCTCCTCCTCCCCCTCTTCTCTCCTCCTCCCCCTCTTCTCTCCTCCTCCCCCTCTTCTCTCCTCCTCCCCCTCTTCTCACCTCCTCCCCCCTCTTCTCTCCTCCTCCCCGCCTTCTCTCCTCCACCCCCCCTTCTCTCCTCCTCCCCCTCGTCTCTCCTCCTCCCCCTCGTCTCTCCTCCTCCCCCCCCTTCTCTCCTCTTCTCTCCTCCTCCCCCCTCTTCTCTCCTCCTCCCCCCTCTTCTCTCCTCCTCCCCCCTCTTCTCTCCTCCTCCCCCCTCTTCTCTCCTCCTCCCCCCTCTTCTCTCCTCCTCCCCCCTCTTCTCTCCTCCTCCTCCCTCTTCTCCCCCCTCCCCACCTTCTCTCCCCCGCCCCCTCTTCTCTCCTCCTCCCCCTCTTCTCTCCTCCTCCCCCTCTTCTCTCCTCCTCCCCCTCTTCTCTCCTCCTCCCCCTCTTCTCTCCTCCTCCCCCTCTTCTCTCCTCCTCCCCCTCTTCTCTCCTCCTCCCCCTCTTCTCTCCTCCTCCCCCTCTTCTCTCCTCCTCCCCCTCTTCTCTCCTCCTCCCCCTCTTCTCTCCTCCTCCCCCTCTTCTCTCCTCCTCCCCCTCTTCTCTCCTCCTCCCCCTCGTCTCTCCTCCTCCCCCTCGTCTCTCCTCCTCCCCCTCGTCTCTCCTCCTCCCCCTCGTCTCTCCTCCTCCCCCTCGTCTCTCCTCCTCCCCCTCGTCTCTCCTCCTCCCCCCTTCCCTCCACCTCCTCGTCCCCCTCTTCTCTCCTCCTCCATCCCCTCCTCCATTCCACCTCCCCCATCTCCAGCCCCATCCCTCCTCCCCTCCCTTTACCCCAGCCCCTCCCCTGCCACCTCCTCCCCTTCCCCCCTTCCCCCCACCTCCCCTTCCCCAATCCCCCCTCCTCCCCTTCCCCCCCTCCACCCACTCTCCTCCCCTTTTCTCTCCTCCTCCCACACTCTTCTTCACTCCTCCTCCCACACTCTTCTTCACTCCTCCTCCCCCTCTTCTTCACTCCTCCTCCCCCTCTTCTTCACTCCTCCCCCCCCTCTTCTTCACTCCTCCTCCCCCCTCTTCTTCACTCCTCCTCCCCCCTCTTCTTCACTCCTCCTCCCCCTCTTCTCTCCTCCTCCCCCTCCACTCCTCCTCCTCCCCTCTACTCTCCACCCCCTGTTCTCTCCACCTCCTCCACCCTCTTCTCTCCACCTCCTCCACCCTCTTCTCTCCACCTCCTCCACCCTCTTCTCTCCACCTCCTCCACCCTCTTCTCTCCACCTCCTCCACCCTCTTCTCTCCACCTCCTCCACCCTCTTCTCTCCACCTCCTCCACCCTCTTCTCTCCACCTCCTCCACCCTCTTCTCTCCACCTCCTCCACCCTCTTCTCTCCACCTCCTCCACCCTCTTCTCTCCACCTCCTCCACCCTCTTCTCTCCACCTCCTCCACCCTCTTCTCTCCACCTCCTCCACCCTCTTCTCTCCACCTCCTCCACCCTCTTCTCTCCACCTCCTCCACCCTCTTCTCTCCACCTCCTCCACCCTCTTCTCTCCACCTCCTCCACCCTCTTCTCTCCACCTCCTCCACCCTCTTCTCTCCACCTCCTCCACCCTCTTCTCTCCACCTCCTCCACCCTCTTCTCTCCACCTCCTCCACCCTCTTCTCTCCACCTCCTCCACCCTCTTCTCTCCACCTCCTCCACCCTCTTCTCTCCACCTCCTCCACCCTCTTCTCTCCACCTCCTCCACCCTCTTCTCTCCACCTCCTCCACCCTCTTCTCTCCACCTCCTCCACCCTCTTCTCTCCACCTCCTCCACCCTCTTCTCTCCACCTCCTCCACCCTCTTCTCTCCACCTCCTCCACCCTCTTCTCTCCACCTCCTCCACCCTCTTCTCTCCACCTCCTCCACCCTCTTCTCTCCACCTCCTCCACCCTCTTCTCTCCACCTCCTCCACCCTCCTCTCCACCTCCTCCACCCTCTTCTCTCCACCTCCTCCACCCTCTTCTCTCCATCTCCTCCACCCTCTTCTCTCCATCTCCTCCACCCTCTTCTCTCCCCCTCCCCAACTTCTCTCCCCGCCCCATCTTCTCTCCTACCCCTCCTCCCTCTTCACTCCTCCTCCTCCCCCCCTCCTCCTCCCACCCCTCTTCTCTCCCCTCCCCGTCTTCTCTCCTATCCCTCCTCCCTCTTCACTCCTCCTCCTCCTCCCTCCTCCTCCCACCCCTCTTCTCTCCTCCTCCCCCTCTTCTCTCCTCCTCCCCTCCTCTTCTCTCCTCCTCCCCTCCTCTTTCTCTCCTCCTCCCTCGCTTTTTCTCTCCTCCTCCCCATCTTCTCTCCCCTCCTCCCCATCTTCTCTCCCCTCCTCCCTCTTCACTCCTCCTCCTCCCTCTTCAGTCCTCCTCCTCTTCCCTCCTCCTCCCCCGCTTTTTCTCTCCTCCTCCCCCTCTCCTCTCCTCCTCCCCCGCTTTTTCTCTCCTCCTCCCCCGCTTTTTCTCTCCTCCTCCCCCGCTCCTCTCCTCCTCCCCCTCTCCTCTCCTCTCCTCCTCCCCCTCTCCTCTCCTCTCCTCCTCCCCCTCTCCTCTCCTCTCCTCCTCCCCCTCTCCTCTCCTCTCCTCCTCCCCCTCTCCTCTCCTCTCCTCCTCCCCCTCTCCTCTCCTCTCCTCCTCCCCCTCTCCTCTCCTCTCCTCCTCCCCCTCTCCTCTCCTCTCCTCCTCCCCCTCTCCTCTCCTCTCCTCCTCCCCCTCTCCTCTCCTCTCCTCCTCCCCCTCTCCTCTCCTCTCCTCCTCCCCCTCTCCTCTCCTCTCCTCCTCCCCTCTCCTCTCCTCTCCTCCTCCCCCTCTCCTCTCCTCTCCTCCTCCCCCTCTCCTCTCCTCTCCTCCTCCCCCTCTCCTCTCCTCTCCTCCTCCCCCTCTCCTCTCCTCTCCTCCTCCCCCTCTCCTCTCCTCTCCTCCTCCCCCTCTCCTCTCCTCTCCTCCTCCCCCTCTCCTCTCCTCTCCTCCTCCCCCTCTCCTCTCCTCTCCTCCTCCCCCTCTCCTCTCCTCTCCTCCTCCCCCTCTCCTCTCCTCTCCTCCTCCCCCTCTCCTCTCCTCTCCTCCTCCCCCTCTCCTCTCCTCTCCTCCTCCCCCTCTCCTCTCCTCTCCTCCTCCCCCTCTCCTCTCCTCTCCTCCTCCCCCTCTCCTCTCCTCTCCTCCTCCCCCTCTCCTCTCCTCTCCTCCTCCCCCTCTCCTCTCCTCTCCTCCTCCCCCTCTCCTCTCCTCTCCTCCTCCCCCTCTCCTCTCCTCTCCTCCTCCTCCTCCCCCTCTCCTCTCCTCTCCTCCTCCTCCTCCCCCTCTCCTCTCCTCTCCTCCTCCACCTCCCCCTCTCCTCTCCTCCTCCTCCTCCTCTACTCTCCTCTCCTCCTCCTCCCCCTCTCCTCTCCTCTCCTCCTCCTCCCCCTCTCCTCTCCTCCTCCTCCTCCCCCTCTCCTCTCCTCTCCTCCTCCTCCTCCCCCTCTCCTCTCCTCTCCTCCTCCTCCTCCCCCTCTCCTCTCCTCCTCCTCCCCTCTCCTCTCCTCTCCTCCTCCTCCCCCTCTCCTCTCCTCTCCTCCTCCTCCTCCCCCTCTCCTCTCCTCTCCTCCTCCTCCTCCCCCTCTCCTCTCCTCCTCCTCCTCCCCCTCTCCTCTCCTCTCCTCCTCCTCCCCTCTCCTCTCCTCCTCCTCCTCCCCCTCTCCTCTCCTCCTCCTCCTCCCCCTCTCCTCTCCTCCTCCTCCTCCCCCTCTCCTCTCCTCCTCCTCCTCCCCCTCTCCTCTCCTCCTCCTCCTCCCCCTCTCCTCTCCTCCTCCTCCTCCCCCTCTCCTCTCCTCCTCCTCCTCCCCCTCTCCTCTCCTCCTCCTCCTCCCCCTCTCCTCTCCTCCTCCTCCTCCCCCTCTCCTCTCCTCCTCCTCCTCCCCCTCTCCTCTCCTCCTCCTCCTCCCCCTCTCCTCTCCTCCTCCTCCTCCCCCTCTCCTCTCCTCCTCCTCCTCCCCTCTCCTCTCCTCCTCCTCCTCCCCCTCTCCTCTCCTCCTCCTCCTCCCCCTCTCCTCTCCTCCTCCCCCTCCCCCTCTCCTCTCCTCCTCCCCCTCTCCTCTCCTCTCCTCCTCCTCCTCCCCCTCTCCTCTCCTCCTCCTCCTCCCCCTCTCCTCTCCTCCTCCTCCTCCCCCTCTCCTCTCCTCCTCCTCCTCCCCCTCTCCTCTCCTCCTCCTCCTCCCCCTCTCCTCTCCTCCTCCTCCTCCCCCTCTCCTCTCCTCCTCCTCCTCCCCCTCTCCTCTCCTCCTCCTCCTCCCCCTCTCCTCTCCTCCTCCTCCTCCCCCTCTCCTCTCCTCCTCCTCCTCCCCCTCTCCTCTCCTCCTCCTCCTCCTCCTCCCCCTCTCCTCTCCTCCTCCTCCTCCCCCTCTCCTCTCCTCTCCTCCTCCTCCCCCTCTCCTCTCCTCCTCCTTTTCCCCCTCTCCTCTCCTCCTCCTCCTCCCCCTCTCCTCTCCTCCTCCTCCTCCCCCTCTCCTCTCCTCTCCTCCTCCCCCTCTCCTCTCCTCCTCCTCCTCCCCCTCTCCTCTCCTCCTCCTCCTCCCCCTCTCCTCTCCTCCTCCTCCTCCCCCTCTCCTCTCCTCCTCCTCCTCCCCCTCTCCTCTCCTCCTCCTCCTCCCCCTCTCCTCTCCTCCTCCTCCTCCCCCTCTCCTCTCCTCCTCCTCCTCCCCCTCTCCTCTCCTCCTCCTCCTCCCCCTCTCCTCTCCTCCTCCTCCTCCCCCTCTCCTCTCCTCCTCCTCCTCCCCCTCTCCTCTCCTCCTCCTCCTCCCCCTCTCCTCTCCTCCTCCTCCTCCCCCTCTCCTCTCCTCCTCCTCCTCCCCCTCTCCTCTCCTCCTCCTCCTCCCCCTCTCCTCTCCTCCTCCTCCTCCCCCTCTCCTCTCCTCCTCCTCCTCCCCCTCTCCTCTCCTCCTCCTCCTCCCCCTCTCCTCTCCTCCTCCTCCTCCCCCTCTCCTCTCCTCCTCCTCCTCCCCCTCTCCTCTCCTCCTCCTCCTCCCCCTCTCCTCTCCTCCTCCTCCTCCCCCTCTCCTCTCCTCCTCCTCCTCCCCCTCTCCTCTCCTCCTCCTCCTCCCCCTCTCCTCTCCTCCTCCTCCTCCCCCTCTCCTCTCCTCCTCCTCCTCCCCCTCTCCTCTCCTCCTCCTCCTCCCCCTCTCCTCTCCTCCTCCTCCTCCCCCTCTCCTCTCCTCCTCCTCCTCCCCCTCTCCTCTCCTCCTCCTCCTCCCCCTCTCCTCTCCTCCTCCTCCTCCCCTCTCCTCTCCTCCTCCTCCTCCCCCTCTCCTCTCCTCCTCCTCCTCCCCCTCTCCTCTCCTCCTCCTCCTCCCCCTCTCCTCTCCTCCTCCTCCTCCCCCTCTCCTCTCCTCCTCCTCCTCCCCCTCTCCTCTCCTCCTCCTCCTCCCCCTCTCCTCTCCTCCTCCTCCTCCCCTCTCCTCTCCTCCTCCTCCTCCCCCTCTCCTCTCCTCCTCCTCCTCCCCCTCTCCTCTCCTCCTCCTCCTCCCCCTCTCCTCTCCTCCTCCTCCTCCCCCTCTCCTCTCCTCCTCCTCCTCCCCCTCTCCTCTCCTCCTCCTCCTCCCCCTCTCCTCTCCTCCTCCTCCTCCCCCTCTCCTCTCCTCCTCCTCCTCCCCCTCTCCTCTCCTCCTCCTCTCCCCCTCTCCTCTCTCCTCCTCCTCCACCCTCTCCTCTCCACTCCTCCACCCTCTTCTCTCCACCTCCCACCCTCTCTCTCCACCTCCTCCACCCTCTTCTCTCCACCTCCTCCACCCTCTTCTCTCCACCTCCTCCACCCTCTTCTCTCACCTCCTCCACCCTCCTCTCCACCTCCTCCACCCTCTTCTCTCCACCTCCTCCACCCTCTTCTCTCCATCTCCTCCACCCTCTCTCTCCATCTCCTCCCCCTCTTCTCCCCCCCCCAATCTCTCCCGCCCCATCTTCTCTCTACCCCTCCTCCTCTTCACTCCTCCTCCTCCCCCCCTCCTCCTCCCCCCCTCTTCTCTCCCCCTCCGTCTTCTCCTCCTATCCCTCCTCCTCTTCACTCCTCCTCCTCCTCCCTCCTCCTCCCACCCCTCTTCTCTCCTCCTCCCCCTCTCTCTCCTCCTCCCCTCCTCTCCTCTCCTCCTCCCCCTCCTCTTTCTCTCCTCCTCCCTCCTTTTTCTCTCCTCCTCCCCACTTCTCTCCCCTCCTCCCCCATCTTCCTCTGCCTCCTCCCTCTTCACTCCTCCTCCTCCTCTCTTCAGTCCTCCTCCCTTCCTCCCTCCTCCTCCCCTCCTTTTTCTCTCCTCCTCCCCCTCTCCTCTCCTCCTCCCCCGCTTTTTCTCTCCTCCTCCCCCTCTTTTTCTCTCCTCCTCCCCCGCTCCTCTCCTCCTCCCCCTCTCCTCTCCTCTCCTCCTCCCCCCCTCCTCTCCTCTCCTCCTCCCCCTCCTCTCCTCTCCTCCCCCCCCTCTCCTCTCCTCTCCTCCTCCCCCTCTCCTCTCCTCTCCTCCTCCCCCCTCCTCTCCTCTCCTCCTCCCCCTCTCCTCTCCTCTCCTCCTCCCCCTCTCCTCTCCTCTCCTCCTCCCCCTCTCCTCTCCTCTCTCCTCCCCCTCTCCTCTCCTCTCCTCCTCCCCCTCTCCTCTCCTCTCCTCTCCTCCTCCTCCCCCTCTCCTCTCCTCTCCTCCTCCCCCTCTCCTCTCCTCTCCTCCTCCCCCTCTCCTCTCCTCTCCTCCTCCCCCCTCCTCTCCTCTCCTCCTCCCCCCTCCTCCTCCTCTCCTCCTCCCCCTCTCCTCTCCCTCCTCCTCCCCCTCTCCTCTCCTCTCCTCCTCCCCCTCTCCTCTCCTCTCCTCCTCCCCCTCTCCTCTCCTCTCCTCCTCCCCCTCTCCTCTCCTCTCCTCCTCCCCCTCTCCTCTCCTCTCCTCCTCCCCCTCTCCTCTCCTCTCCTCCTCCCCCTCCCTCTCCTCTCCTCCTCCCCCTCTCCTCTCCTCTCCTCCTCCCCCTCTCCTCTCCTCTCCTCCTCCCTCCCCCTCTCCTCTCCTCTCCTCCTCCCCCTCTCCTCTCCTCTCCTCCTCCCCCTCTCCCTCTCCTCTCCTCCTCCCCCTCTCCTCTCCTCTCCCCTCCCCCTTCCTCTCCTCTCCTCCTCCCCCTCTCCTCTCCTCTCCCCTCCCCTCTCCTCTCCTCCTCCTCCTCCCCCTCTCCTCTCCTCCTCCTCCTCCCCCTCTCCTCTCCTCCTCCTCCTCCCCTCTCCTCTCCTCTCCTCCTCCTCCTCCCCCTCTCCTCTCCTCTCCTCCTCCCCTCCCCCCCTCTCCTCTCCTCCTCCCTCCCCCTCCCCCTCCTCTCCTCCTCCTCCTCCTCTACTCTCCTCTCCTCTCCTCCCCTCCCTCTCCTCTCCTCCTCCCCCTCTCCTCTCCTCCTCCTCCTCCTCCCCCCCTCTCCTCTCCTCCTCCTCCTCCCCCTCTCCTCTCCTCTCCTCCTCCTCCTCCCCCTCTCCTCTCCTCTCCTCTCCTCCTCCCCCTCTCCTCTCCTCCTCCTCCCCCTCTCCTCTCCTCTCCTCCTCCTCCCCCTCTCCTCTCCTCTCCTCCTCCTCCTCCCCCTCTCCTCTCCTCTCCTCCTCCTCCTCCCCTCTCCTCTCCTCCTCCTCCTCCCCCTCTCCTCTCCTCCTCCTCCTCCCCCTCTCCTCTCCTCCTCCCCCTCCCCCTCTCCTCTCCTCCTCCTCCTCCCCCTCTCCTCTCCTCCTCCTCCCCCCTCTCCTCTCCTCCTCCTCCTCCCCCTCTCCTCTCCTCCTCCTCCTCCCCCTCTCCTCTCCTCCTCCTCCTCCCCCTCTCCTCTCCTCCTCCTCCTCCCCCTCTCCTCTCCTCCTCCTCCTCCCCCTCTCCTCTCCTCCTCCTCCTCCCCCTCTCCTCTCCTCCTCCTCCCCCTCTCCTCTCCTCCTCTCCTCCCCTCTCCTCTCCTCCTCCTCCTCCCCTCTCCTCTCCTCCTCCTCCTCCCCTCTCCTCTCCTCCTCCTCCTCCCCCTCTCCTCTCCTCCTCCTCCTCCCCTCCTCCTCTCCCCTCCTCCTCCCCCTCTCCTCTCCTCCCCCCCTCCCCCTCCCTCTCCTCCTCCCCTCTCCTCTCCTCTCCTCCTCCTCCTCCCCCTCTCCTCTCCTCCTCCTCCTCCCCCTCTCCTCTCCTCCTCCTCCTCCCCCTCTCCTCTCCCCTCCTCCCCCCTCTCCTCTCCTCCTCCTCCTCCCCCTCTCCTCTCTCCTCCTCTCCCCTCTCCTCTCCTCCTCCTCCTCCCCCTCTCCTCTCCTCCTCCTCCTCCCCCTCTCCTCTCCTCCTCCTCCTCCCCCTCTCCTCTCCTCCTCCTCCTCCCCCTCTCCTCTCCTCCTCCTCCTCCCCTCTCCTCTCCTCCTCCTCCTCCCCCTCTCCTCTCCTCCTCCTCCTCCCCCTCTCCTCTCCTCCTCCTCCTCCTCCTCCCCCTCTCCTCTCCTCCTCCTCCCCCCCTCTCCTCTCCTCCCTCCTCCTCCCCCTCTCCTCTCCTCCCCTCCTCCCCTCTCCTCTCCTCCTCCTCCTCCCCCTCTCCTCTCCTCCTCCTCCTCCCCTCTCCTCTCCCTCCTCCTCCCCCTCCTCTCCTCCTCCTCCTCCCCTCTCCTCTCCTCCTCCTCCTCCCCCTCTCCTCTCCTCCTCCTCCTCCCCCTCTCCTCTCCTCCTCCTCCTCCCCCTCTCCTCTCCTCCTCCTCCTCCCCCTCTCCTCTCCTCCTCCTCCTCCCCCTCTCCTCTCCTCCTCCTCCTCCCCCCTCTCTTCTCCTCCTCCTCCTCCCCCTCTCCTCTCCTCCTCCTCCTCCCCCTCTCTCTCTCCCCTCCTCCTCCCCCTCTCCTCTCCTCCTCCTCCTCCCCCTCTCTCTCCTCCTCCTCCTCCCCTCCCTCTCTTCCTCCCCCCCTCTCCCCCCCTCCCCTCCTCCCTCTCCTCTCCTCCTCCTCCTCCCCCTCTCCTCTCCCTCCTCCTCCTCCCCCTCTCCTCTCCTCCTCCTCCTCCCCCTCCCTCTCCTCCTCCTCGTCCCCCTCTTCTCTCCTCCTCCTCCTTCCTTCTCTCCTCCTCCTCCCCTTCTCTCCTCCTCCTCCTCCCCCTCTCCTCTCCTCCTCCTCCCTCCCCTCTCCTCTCCTCCTCCTCCTCCCCCTCTCCTCTCTCCTCCTCCTCCCCCTCTCCTCTCCTCCTCCTCCTCCCCCTCTCCTCTCCTCCTCCTCCTCCCCCTCTCCTCTCCTCCTCCTCCTCCCCCTCTCCTCTCCTCCTCCTCCTCCCCCTCTCCTCCCTCCTCCTCCTCCCCCTCTCCTCTCCTCCTCCTCCTCCCCCTCTCCTCTCCTCCTCCTCCTCCCCCTCTCCTCTCCTCCTCCTCCTCCCCCTCTCCTCTCCTCCTCCTCCTCCCCCTCTCCTCTCCTCCTCCTCCTCCCCTCTCCTCTCCTCCTCCTCCTCCCCCTCTCCTCTCCTCCCCTCCTCCCCCTCTCCTCTCCTCCTCCTCCTCCCCCTCTCCTCTCCTCCTCCTCCTCCCCCTCTCCTCTCCCCCTCTCCTCCCCCCTCTCCTCTCTCCTCCTCCTCCTCCCTCTCCCTCCTCCTCCTCCTCCCCTCCCCTCTCCTCCTCCTCCTCCCCCTCTCCTCTCCTCCCCTCCTCCCCCCCCCCTCTCCTCTCCTCCCCGTCCTCTCCTCCCCCCTCCCCCGCTCCCCTCCTCCTCCTCCGCCCCCTCTCCTCCTCCTCCTCCTCCTCTTCCTCTCCTCCTCCTCCTCCCTCCTTTCCTCCTCCCCATCCTCTCCTCCTCCTCCTCCCCATCCTTTCTTCCTCCTCTCCTCCTCCCTCTCCTCCTCCTCCTCATCCCTCCTCCCCCTCTCTCTCCTCCTCCTCCCCCCTCTTCTCCCCCTCCTCCTCTCCTCCTCCTCCTCCCCTCCCCCTCTCCTCCTCCTCCTCCCCTCTCTCCTCTCCTCCTCCCCTCCCCCTCCTCCTCCTCCTCCCCCTCTCCTCTCCTCCTCCTCCTCCCCCTCTCCTCTCCTCCTCCTCCTCCCCCTCTCCTCCCCCCCTCCTCTCCCCCCCTCCCCCCCTCCTCCTCCTCCTCCCCCCCCCTCCCCCCTCCTCCCCCCTCCTCTCCTCCTCCTCCTCCCCCTCTCCTCTCCTCCTCCTCCTCCCCCTCTCCTCTCCTCCTCCTCCTCCCCCTCTCCTCTCCTCCTCCTCCTCCCCTCTCCTCTCCTCCTCCTCCTCCCCTCTCACTCCTCCTCCTCCTCCCCTCTCACTCCTCCTCCTCCTCCCCTCTCACTCCTCCTCCTCCCCTCTCTCCTCTCTCCCTCCTCCTCCTCCCCCTCTCCTCTCACTCCTCCTCCTCCTCCCCTCTCACTCCTCCTCCTCCTCCCCCTCTTCTCTCCTCCTCCTCGTCCCCCTCTTCTCTCCTCCTCCTCGTCCCCCTCTTCTCTCCTCCTCCTCCTTCCCTTCTTCTCTCCTCCTCCTCCCCTTCTCTCCTCCTCCTACCCCTCCTACCTCTTCTCTCCTCCTCCTCCTCCTCTCCTCTCCTCCTCCTCCTCCTCCTCCTCCTCCCCCTCTCCTCTCCTCCTCCTCCTCCCCCTCTCCTCTCCTCCTCCTCCTCCCCCTCTCCTCTCCTCCTCCTCCTCCTCCTCCCTCTCCTCTCCTCCTCCTCCTCCCCCTCTCCTCTCCTCCTCCTCCTCCCCCTCTCCTCTCCTCCTCCTCCTCCCCCTCTCCTCTCCTCCTCCTCCTCCCCTCTCCTCTCCTCCTCCTCCTCCCCCTCTCCTCTCCTCCTCCTCCTCCTCCTCCCCCTCCCCTCTCCTCCTCCCCCTCTCCTCTCCTCCTCCCCCTCTCCTCCCTCCTCCTCCCCCTCTCCTCTCCTCCTCCCCCCCCTCTCCTCTCCTCCTCCCCCTCTCCTCTCCTCCTCCCCCTCTCCTCTCTCCTCCTCCCCCTCTCCTCCCTCCTCTCCCCCTCTCCTCTCCTCCCCCCTCTCCTCTCCTCCCCCCTCTCCTCTCCTCCCCCCTCTCTCTCCTCACCCCCTCTCCTCTCCTCCTCCCCTCTCCTCCTCCTCCCCCCTCTCCTCTCCT